>NC_041388.1:69936538-69944101 GCF_002162155.2 Triticum dicoccoides
TCCCCTGACGTGCTTCTTCTGCCAATATAACTCCATATACCCTAAAACTTCCAGAACGGAGATTAGATCGGGAGTTCCACCGCCAGAAGCCTCCGTAGACACCAAAAGGCAACCGGGACCCTATTCTGGCATCCTGCCGGAGGGGGGATCCCTCACCAGTGGCCATGTTCATCATCCCGGCGCTTTCCATGACGAGGAGGGAGTAGTTCTCCCTCGGGGCTGAGGGTATGTACCAGTAGCTATGTGTTCGATCTCTCTCTCTCTCTCTCTCGTGTTCTTGAGATGATACGATCTTGATGTATCGCAAGCTTTGCTATTATATTTGGATCCTATGATGTTTGTCCCCCCCCTCTTCTCTCTTGTAATGAATCGGGTTTCCCCTTTGAAGTAATCTTATCGGATTGAGTCTTTAAAGACTTGAGAACACTTGATGTATGTCTTGCCGTGGATATCTGTGGTGACAATGGGATACCACGTGCCACTTGATGTATGTTTTGGTGACCAACTTGCGGGTTTCGTGACATTGGGAACCTATGCATAGGGGTTGGCACACGTTTTCATCGTGATTCTCCGGTAGAAACTTTGGGGCACTCTTTGAGGTTCTATGTGTTGGTTGAATAGATGAATCTGAAATTGTGTGATGCATATCGTATAATCATACCCACGGATACTTGAGGTGACATTGGAGTATCTAGGTGACATTAGGCTTTTGGTTGATTTGTGTCTTAAGGTGTTATTCTAGTACGAACTCTAGGGCTGTTTGTGACACTTACAGGAATAGCCCAACAGATTGATTGGAAAGAATAACTTTGAGGTGGTTTCGTACCCTACCATAATCTCTTTGTTCGTTCTCCGCTATTAGTGACTTTGGAGTGACTCTTTGTTGCATGTTGAGGGATAGTTTTATGATCCAATTATGTTAGTACTGTTGAGGGAACTTACACTAGCGAAAGTATGAACCCTAGGCCTTGTTTCCTATCATTGCAATACCGTTTATGCTCACTTTTATCACTTGCTACCTTGCTGTTTTTATAACTTCAGATTACAAATACCCATATCTACTATCCATATACCACTTGTATCACCATCTCTTCGACGAACTAGTGCACCTATACAATTTACCATTGTATTGGGTGTGTTGGGGACACAAGAGACTCTTTGTTATTTGGTTGCAGAGTTGCTTGAGAGAGACCATCTTCATCCTACGCCTCCTACGGATTGATAAACCTTAGGTCATCCACTTGAGGGAAATTTGCTACTGTCCTACAAACCTCTGCACTTGGAGGCCCAACAACGTCTACAAGAAGAAGGTTGTGTAGTAGACATCAAGCTCTTTTCTGGCGCCGTTGCCGGGGAGGTTAGCGCTTGAAGGTATATCTTTAGATCTTGCAATCGAGTCTATTAGTTTCTTGTTTTATCACTAGTTTAGTTTATAAAAGAAAACTATAAAAATGGAATTGAGTTTGTCTCATACGCTTCACCTTTTTAATATCTTTCGTGAGTATGATGGAAAGGATAATTGTGCCCAAGTGCTTGAAGAAGAAATCTATAAAATGTTTGGCACTAAATATTTGAATGATGAGCATGATTGCAATGTTGTTAGTATGAATTCCTTGAATATCCATGATACTAATGATATGCAAAGCCACAAGCTTGGGGAAGCTATGTTTGATGAAGATGATATTTTTTGTCCCCCAAGTTTTGATGAGCAAATTTATTATGATGGAAGCATGCCTCCTATCTATGATGACTATTGTGATGACACATATTATTTAAAGAATAATGATAACCATGAAACGTGTCATCTTGATCTTAATTTTCAATCACATGATAGTTATTTTGTTGAGTTTGCTCCCACTATTATTCATGAGAAGAATTTTGCTTGTGTGGAGAGTACTAAATTTTCTATGCTTGTAGATCATGAAAAGAATGCTTTAGGTGCTGGTTATATTGTTGAATTCATTCTTGATGCTACTGAAAATTATTATGATGGAGGAATATATGCTTGTAGGAGTTGCAATAATATCAAGTTTCCTCCCTATGTGCTTAAAGTCTTGAAGTTATGCTTGTTTTGCTTTCCTATGCTAGTTGATTATTGTTCCCATGAGTTGTTTGATCACAAAATCCCTATGCATAGGAAGTGGGTTAGGCTTAAATGTGCTAGTCATATTCTCCATGATGCCCTCTTTATGTTTCAATTCTTATCCTTTATGTGAGCATCATTGAAATCATCATGTCTAGCTAGGGGCATTAAACGATAGCGCTTGTTGGGAGGCAACCCAATTTTATTTTAGTTCCTTGCTTTTTGTTCCTGTTTAGTAATAAATAATTCATCTAGCCTCTGTTTAGATGTGGTTTTATGCTTTTAATTAGTGTTTGTGCCAAGTAGAACCTTTGGGAAGACTTGGGGCAAGTCTTGTTGATCATGCTGTCAAAAATAGAAACTTTAGCGCTCACGAGAATTGCTGCTATTTTTATATGGAGAGTGATATTTAGTTAATTATTTTTGAAGATGATTAATAGATAAATTACTCAGGTCCAGAAATTTATTTGAGAATTTTATGAGTTCCAGAAGTATACGTTTGATCCAGATTACTACAGACTGTTCTGTTTTGACAGATTCTGTTTTTCGTGTGTTGTTTACTTATTTTAATGAATCTATGGCAAGTAAAATAGTTGATAAACCATAGAGAAGTTGGAATACAGTAGTTTTAACACAAATATAAATAAATAATGAGTTCATTACAGTACCTTGAAGTGGTGATTTATTTTCTTATACTAACGGAGCTTACGAGTTTTCTGTTAAGTTTTGTGTTGTGAAGTTTTCAAGTTTTGGTAAAGATTCGCTGGACTATGGAACAAGGAGTGGTAAGAGCCTAAGCTTGGGGATGCCCAAGGCACCCCAAGGTAATATTCAAGTACAACCAAGAGCCTAAGCTTGGGGATGCCCCGGAAGGCATCCCCTCTTTCGTCTTCATTCATCGGTAACTTTACTTGGAGCTATATTTTTATTCGCCACATGATATGTGTTTTGCTTGGAGCGTCAATTTATTTTGTTAGGATTTGCTTGCTGTTATTTAGAACAATGTTTTGCATATTTATTTCAATAAAAGTGGCATTGATAGCCTTTACTATGCCTATGTTACAAGTCTTCATGTTGCTGTTTGAAAACAGAAAGTTTACCGCTGTTGCAATAATTCCCTAGAAAAGTCATAATGTGATAAAATGTTGAAACCTTTTGCATATTAAGCTCTGATAAATTTAATACAGTGGGAATTTTCTTTAATAATTTTTGGATCTAGGGAAGTATGGATGTTGCAGCATTCTTTACAGACTATCCTGTTTAGGAAGATTGCTGTTATGTTTGCATTGTCTGCATATGTTTGCTTCTTTAATGATTCTATTTGAGGATAGGACTATTAAATATGCAGAGGCATTTAGTATGCAATGTTGAATAATAATTTTATTGGTTTTCTACAGTAGAGTATGATAAGGTTTTGGCAATGGTTCATACTAACTTATCTCACCAGTCCTTGTTGAGTTTTGTGTGGATGAAGCTTTTGAGATTTAGGGAGACCTTGATATGAGAGGAATTAAGGAGACACAAAAGCTCAAGCTTGGGGATGCCCAAGGCATCCCAAGATAATATTTCAAGAAGTCTCAAGCATCTAAGCTTGGGGATGCCCCGGTTGGCATCCCACCTTTCTTCTTCAACAATTATCGGTTAGTATCGGTTGATCCTAAGTTTTGCTTCTTCACATGATGTTTGCTATTCTTAGATGTCATTTTATTTTGCTTTGCTTGCTGTTTGAATAAAATACCAAGATCTGAAATTCTTAAATGTTAGAGAGTCTTCACATTTGCATAATTATTCGACTACTCATTGATCTTCACTTATATCTTTCGGAGTAGTTTGTCATTTGCCCTAGTGCTTCACTTATATCTTTTAGAGCATGGTGGTAGTTTTATTTTGAAGAAATAGATGAAGTCTCATGCTTTATTTATATTATTTTGAGAGTCTTAAATAGCATGGTAATTTGCTTAAAATCCTAATATGCTAGGTATACAAGATTAATAATAAAATTCTCTTATGAGTGTTTTGAATACTATGAGAAGTTTGATACTTGATGATTGTTTTGAGATATGGAGATGGTGATATTAGAGTCATGCTAGTTGAGAAATACTTGTGTTGAAGTTTGTGATTCCCGTAGCATGCACATATGGTGAACCGTTATGTGATGAAGTCGTAACATGATTTATTTATTGATTGTCTTCCTTATGAGTGGCGGTCGGGGACGAGCGATGGTCTTTTCCTACCAATCTATCCCCCTAGGAGCATGCGCGTACTACTTTGTTTTGATAACTAATAGATTTTTCCAATAAGTATGTGAGTTCTTTATGACTAATGTTGAGTCCATGGATTATACACAATCTCACCCTTCCACCATTGCTAGCCTCTCTAGTACCGCGCAACTTTCGCCGGTACCATAAACCTACCATATACCTTCCTCAAAACAGCCACCATATCTACCTATCATGGCATTTCCATAGCCATTCCGAGATATATTGCCATGCAACTTTCCACCATTCCGTTCATCATGACACATTCATCATTGTCATATTGCTTAGCATGATCATGTAGTTGACATAGTATTTGTGGCAAAGCCACCGTTCATAATTATTTCATACTTGTCGCTCTTGATTCATTGCATATACCGGTACACCGCCGGAGGCATTCATATAGAGTCATCTTTGTTCTAGTATCGAGTTGTATCATCGAGTTGTAAATAAATAGAACTATGATGATCATCATTCAATAGAGCATTGTCCCAATAAAAAAGGCCAAATAAAAAAAGAAGGACCAAATAAAAAAAGAAAGGCCAAATAAAAAATTAAAAAAATTAAAAGGGACAATGCTACTATCCTTTTACCACACTTGTGCTTCAAAGTAGCACCATGATCTTCATGATAGAGAGTCTCCTATGTTGTCACATTCATATACTAGTGGGAATCTTTCATTATAGAACTTGGCTTGTGTATTCCAATGATGGGCTTCCTCAAAATGCCCTAGGTCTTCCTGAGCAAGCGAGTTGGATGCACACCCACTAATTTCTTTTGTTGAGCTTTCATATACTTATAGCTCTAGTGCATCCATTGCATGGCAATCCCTACTCACTCACATTGATATCTATTGATGGGCATCTCCATAACCTGTTGATACGCCTAGTCGATGTGAGACTATCTTCTCCCTTTTTGTCTTCTCCACAACCACCATTCTATTCCACCTATAGTGCTATGTCCATGGCTCACGCTCATGTATTGCGTGAAGATTGAAAAAGTTTGAGAACATCAAAAGTATGAAACAATTGCTTGGCTTGTCATCGGGGTTGTGCATGATTTAAATATTTTGTGTGGTGAAGATGGAGCATAGCCAGACTATATGATTTTGTAGGGATAACTTTCTTTGGCCATGTTATTTGGAGAAAACATAATTGCTTAGTTGGTTTGCTTCAAGTATTATTATTTTCTATGTCAATATGAACTTTTGTCTTGAATCTTATGGATCTGAATATTCATGCCACAATTAAGAAGAATTACATTGAAATTATGCCAACTAGCATTCCACATCAAAAATTATCTTTTTTATCATTTACCTACTCGAGGACGAGCAGGAATTAAGCTTGGGGACGCTTGATACGTCTCCAATGTATCTATAATTTTTGATTGCTCCATGCTATATTATCTACTGTTTTGGGCAATATTGGGCTTTATTATCCAGTTTTATATTACTTTTGGGACTAACCTATTAACTGAAGGCCCAGCCCAGATTTGTTGTTTTATGCCTATTTTAGTGTTTTAAAGAAAAGGAATATCAGACTGAGTCGAAACGGAATGAAATCAACTGGAGAAGTTATTTTTGGAAGGAAACACACCTGATGGACTTGGACCCCACGTTAGAAGATACAGGAGCTACCCACGAGGGTGGGGGGCGCCCCCCCCTAGGGCGCGCCCCCTGCCTCGTGGGGCCCCCATGGCTCCCCTGACGTGCTTCTTCTGCCAATATAACTCCATATACCCTAAAACTTCCAGAACGGAGATTAGATCGGGAGTTCCGCCGCCAGAAGCCTTCATAGCCACCAAAAGTCAATCGGGGCCCTGTTACAGCATCTTGTCGGAGGGGGGATCCCTCACTGGTGGCCATCTTCATCATCCCGGCGCTCTCCATGACGAGGAGGGAGTAGTTCTCCCTCGGGGCTGAGGGTATGTACCAGTAGCTATGTGTTCGATCTCTCTCTCTCTCTCGTGTTCTTGAGATGATACGATCTTGATGTATCGCAAGCTTTGCTATTATATTTGGATCCTATGATGTTTCTTCCTGCCCCCCCTCTTCTCTCTTGTAATGAATCGGGTTTCCCCTTTAAAGTAATCTTATCGGATTGAGTCTTTAAAGACTTGAGAACACTTGATGTATGTCTTGCCGTGGATATCTGTGGTGACAATGGGATACCACGTGCCACTTGATGTATGTTTTGGTGACCAACTTGCGGGTTTCATGACATTGGGAACCTATGCATAGGGGTTGGCACACGTTTTCGTCGTGATTCTCCGGTAGAAACTTTGGGGCACTCTTTGAGGTTCTATGTGTTAGTTGAATAGATGAATTTGAGATTGTGTGATGCATATCGTATAATCATACCCACGGATACTTGAGGTGACATTGGAGTATCTAGGTGACATTATGGTTTTGGTTGATTTGTGTCTTAAGGTGTTATTTTAGTACGAACTCTAGGGCTGTTTGTGACACTTATAGGAATAGCCCAACGGATTGATTGGAAAGAATAACTTTCAGGTGGTTTCGTACCCTACCATAATCTCTTCGTTCATTCTCCGCTATTAGTGACTTTGGAGTGACTCTTTGTTGCATGTTGAGGGATAGTTTTATGATCCAATTATGTTAGTATTGTTGAGGGAACTTACACTAGCGAAAGTATGAACCCTAGGCCTTGTTTCCTATCATTGCAATACCGTTTATGCTCACTTTTATCACTTGCTACCTTGCTGTTTTTATAATTTCAGATTACAAATACCCATATCTACTATCCATGTACCACTTGTATCACCATCTCTTCGCCGAACTAGTGCACCTATACAATTTACCATTGTATTGGGTGTGTTGGGGACACAAGAGACTCTTTGTTATTTGGTTGCAGAGTTGCTTGAGAGAGACCATCTTCATCCTACGCCTCCTACGGATTGATAAATCTTAGGTCATCCACTTGAGGGAAATTTTCTATTGTCCTACAGACCTCTTCACTTGGAGGCCCAACAACGTCTACAAGAAGAAGGTTGTGTAGTAGACATCACAGTCGCTGCCTCAATTAGTTCGACTTCTTCAGTCTCAACTTAAAGCGGAAAGGCTTGCTTTAGCTCAGCTCCGACTTGAAGTCAAAGATGCAATGAAGATGTCAGAGGACTGCCGTGTGCACCATCATGCCTTAAATCTAGTGTTGATGCATCTATCGTTCACACGACTGAGGTCTACTCAGCTTCTTCAGCTGATTG
>NC_041388.1:69944351-70091433 GCF_002162155.2 Triticum dicoccoides
ATTCTTTTGTCGGCGCGTTTATTTGCACTGGTGGTGAACTTTGATGCCCAGTGGATGTAATATGTGTGATAGCCGTGATAGCCTAGCATAAGTTGCTTTCTTATTTATTTCCTTGTTGTCTTTTTTATTTGTTTGCTTGTAATCATTGCAGTTCTTTTTCCATGGTTTGCTAGTGGCTACAATAACCTATTTTTAAAAACTAGGCCATAATAACCATGGGCTAATATTTACTGTAGTGACACTGGGCCTCCTACGGGCCATAGAAATAGTGGGCCTTCTACAGGCCGTAGAAATAGTGGGCCTTCTACGGGCCGTAGAAACAATGGGCCTTCTACGGGCCGTAGAAACAATGGGCCTTCTATGGGCCGTATCATCAATGAGCCTTATACGGGCAGTACGATCGATTGGCCAAACATGGGCCAATAACAGGCCGCATTATGGCCGTAAATGGGCTAGAGTTGGAATCGTCCGTTCATGGGCCGACCATAACGGGCCATCGTTAATGGCCGTATTTGATGACGCTACGAAAACGGCCCAACGTATTAACAGACCACAAACAGGCCGACTGTAACCACGGGCTGAATTTGGCCCACAAGCAGAAAATGACAGTAATGGGCCATAAGTAAACGAATGTTGGAAATGAGCCCAAGAATAAATGGGCTCTAAGACGGCCGAAAGATAACATGGGCTGGAAACGGCCCAACAGAATAACGGGCCGTTAATGGGTATAAAGTGATACACTGTTCATTACAGGCCAGTTTCACCACGGGCCTTTAATGGGTGTAAAGTGATACACTTTTCATTACGGGCCAGTTTCACCATGGGCCGTTAATAGGCCAAGAGTTACATAGGGCCTCATATGGGCCGAAAGACGTCATGGGCCATACATGGGCCAGAAGTGAAAACGGGCTGGAATCATATTGGGTGGCCCAGATGACGCTACTAGGCCTAATTCGGATAGGGCGTAATGGGCCTTGGGTTAGCGGGCTGTAAATGGGCTATATGCGAACAGGCCGTTAACAGGCTTCACATGGCCCGGCCCGCCACCTTTTAACCAAGTCAAACGGGCTGGCCTTTTCACAGGAATGGGCCTCTGTTGGGCCGTGCCACATGTCGACGTATCATAGGCGCCTTCTGTCCAAGGAGTGGATGACATCTGTCCCAACGATGAGCTGACACGTGTTTCCTCTAGCCAATGATGATTTTACATGTGGAAAATCCCCATTGGTCGGGGCTGTTAATGGGTTATCGGATCCAAAACCCGACCCGATAGCTTAATGGTGTTCCGTTACGGTGGATGCCACGTGTCGGTCACCCTTGACGAAAGCACTTCTGTGACGCGGGATTTGTCGTCATGGAAGTGGACACTTCTATGATGATAATTTTGGTAATGTCATGAAGGTATGACTATCTTGATTCTGTCATAAAATCGTCATGGACGTACATGCATGACAAAAAACATGACCTACAGTGACAAACACGTATCATCACGGAAGTGTATTTTTTTTGTAGTGCAAGCTAGGCAATACGGATATGTATATCCCCTCCTTTGTAACCGACCTTGTGTAACCCTAGCCCCCTCCGGTGTCTATATAAACCGGAGGGTTTTAGTCCGTAGGACAACATACAATCATACCATAGGCTAGCTTCTAGGGTTTTGCCTCTCTGATCTCGTGGTAGATCAACTCTTGTAATACTCATATCATCAAGAACAATCAAGCAGAACGTAGGGTATTACCTCCATCAAGAGGGCCCGAACCTGGGTAAACATCATGTCCCCTGCCTCCTATTACCATCCGCCTTAGACGCACAGTTCGGGACCCCCTACCCGAGATCCGCCGGTTTTGACACCGACATTGAGAAAATCATGTTCCCGAAGGTTTCATTCCATTTGGACTTCGTTTTATATTCCTTTTCCGTGAAACACTAAAATATGCAAAAAAAACAGCAATTTGGGCTGGGCCTCTGGTTAATTGGTTAGTCCCAAAGATGATATAAAAGTGTAAAATAAAGCCCATTGACATCCAAAACATATAATATAATACCATGGAGCAATCAAAAATTATAGATATGCTGGACACGTATCATGCATCCCCAAGCTTAATTCCTGCTCGTCCTCGAGTAGGTAAATGATAAAAAAAGAATTTTTGATGTGAAATGCTTTCTAACAAATTTCTCATTGTAATTTTTCTTTATTGCGGCATGAATGTTCAGATCCGAAAGATTCAAGATAAAAGTTTAATATTGATATAAAAATAATAATACTTCAAGTATACTAACTAAGCAATCATGTCTTCTCAAAATAACATGGCCAAAGAAAGTTATCCCTACAAAATCATATAGTCTGGCTATGCTCTATCTTCACCACACAAAATATTTAAATCATGCACAACCCGATGACAAGCCAAGCAATTGTTTCATACTTTTGATGATCTCAAACTTTTTCAATCTTCACACAATATATGAGTGTGAGCCATGGTCATAGCACTATATGTGGAATATAATGGTGGTTGTGGAGAAGACAAAAAGGAGAAGATAGTCTCACATCGACTAGGCGTATCAACGGTCTATGGAGATGCCCATCAATATATATCAATGTGAGTGAGTAGGGATTGCCATGCAACGGATGCACTAGAGCTATAAGTGTATGAAAGCTCAACAAAAGAAACTAAGTGGGTGCATCCAACTTGCTTGCTCATGAAGACCTAGGGCAATTTTGAGGAAGCCCATCATTGGAATATACACGCCAAGTTCTATAATGTAAAATTCCCACTAGTATATGAAAGTGACAACATAGGAGACTCTCTATCATGAAGATCATGGTGCTACTTTGAAGCACAAGTGTGGAAAAGGGATAGTAACATTGTCCCTTCTCTCATTTTCTCTCATTTTTTTCTTTTTTCCTTTTTTTATTTGTGCCTTCTTTTTTTTGGCCTCTTTTCTCTTTTTTTATTTTTTTATTTTTTGTCCGAGTCTCATCCCTACTTGTGGGGGAATCATAGTCTCCATCATCCTTTCCTCACTGGGACAATGCTCTAATAATGATGATCTTGACACTTTGTTTACTTACAACTCAATACTTAGAAAAAAATATGACTCTATGTGAATGCCTCTGGCGGTGTACCGGGATTTGCAATGATGCATGAGTGACATGTATGAAAGAATTATGAACGGTGGCTTTGCCAAAAATACAATGTCAACTACATGATCATGCAAGCAATATGACAATGATGAAGCGTGTCATAATAACGGAACGGTGGAAAGTTGCATGGCAATATATCTCGGAATGGCTATGGAAATGCCATAATAGGTAGCTATGGTGGCTGTTTTGAGGAAGGTATATGGTGGGTTTATGGTACCAGCGAAAGTTGCACGATACTAGAGAGGCTAGCAATGGTCGAAGGGTGAGAGTGCGTATAATCCATGGACTCAGCATTAGTCATAAAGAACTCACATAGTTATTGCAAAAATCTATTAGTTATCGAAGCAAAGTATTATGCGCATGCTCCTAGGGGGATAGATTGGTAGGAAAAGACCATCGCTCGTCCCCGACCACCACTCATAAGGAAGACAAACAATAAATAAATCATGCCCTGACTTCATCACATAACGGTTCACCATACGTGCATGCTACGGGAATCACAAACTTCAACACAAGTATTTCTCAAATTCACAACTACTCAACTAGCATGACTCTAATATCACCGTCTCCATATCTCAAAACAATTATCAAGTATCAAACTTCTCATAGTATTCATTGCACTTTTATGAAAGTTTTTATATTATTCCTAAAAGCAAATTTCCATGTTGTTCTAAAGGACTCTCAAAATAATATAAGTGAAGCATGAGAGATCAATTATTTCTATAAAATAAAACCACCGACGTGCTCTAAAAGATATAAGTGAAGTACTAGAGCAAAAACTATATAGCTCAAAAGATATAAGTGAAGCACATAGAGTATTCTAACAAATTTCAAATCATGTGAGTCTCTCTCGAAAGGTGTGTACATCAAGGATGATCGTGGTAAACTAAACAGGCAAAGACTCAAATCATACAAGACGCTCCAAGCAAAACACATATCATGTAGTGAATAAAAATATAGCTCCAAGTAAAGTTACCGATAGACGAAGACGAAGGGGATGCCTTCGCAGGCATCCCCAAGCTTAGGCTTTTTGGTGTCCTTGGATTTACCTTGGGGTTCCTTGTGCATCCCCAAGCTTAGGCTCTTTCCACTCCTTGTTCCATAATCCATCAAATCTTTACCCAAAACTTGAAAACTTCACAACACAAAACTCAATATAGAAAATCTCGTGAGCTCCTTAGCGAAAGAAAACAAAACACCACTTCAAGGTACTGTAATGAACTCATTCTTGATTTATATTGGTGTTAAACCTACTGTATTCCAACTTCTCTATGGTTTATAAACTCTATTACTAGCCATAGATTCATCAAAATAAGCAAACAGCACACGAAAAAGAGAATCTGTCAAAAACAGAACATTCTGTAGTAATTTGTAGCTAACGCAAACTTCTGGAACCCCAAAAATTCTAAAATAAATTTCTGGACGTGAGGAATTTATCTATTAATCATCTTCAAAAAGCATTAACTAAATAGCACTCCCCAAATAAAAATGGCAGCAATTCTCGTGAGCGCTAAAGTTTCTGTTTTTTACAGCAAGATCAAAAAGACTTTCCCCAAGTCTTCCCAACGGTTCTACTTGGCACAAACACTAATTAAACACAAAAACACAACCAAAACACAGGCTAGATAAATTACTTATTACTAAACAGGAGCTAAAAGCAAGGAATAAAAATAAAATTGGGTTGCCTCCCAACAAGCGCTATCGTTTAACGCCCCTAGCTAGGCATAAAAGCAATGATAGATTTAGGTATTGCCATCTTTGGTATGCAATCCATTAGTGGCTCTCATAATAGATTCATAAGGTAATTTAATTTGATTTCTAGGAAAGTGTTTCATGCCTTTCCTTAACGGAAATTGGAATTTAATATTCCCTTCCTTCATATCAATAATTGCACCAATCGTTCTAAGGAAAGGTCTACCAAGAATAATAGGACATGAAGGATTGAAATCTATATAAAGAACAATGAAATCTATGAGCGCATAGTTCCTATTTGCAACAATAAGAACATCATTAATTCTTCCCATAGGTTTCTTAATGGTGGAATCCGCAAGGTGCAAGTTTAAAGAAAAATCATCAAAATCACGGAAACCTAACAAATCACACAAAGTTTTTGGAATCGTGGAAACACTAGCACCCAAATCACACAAAGCATAGCATTCATGATCTTTAATTTTATTTTTTATTGTAGGTTCCCACTCATCATAAAGTTTTCTAGGGATAGATACTTCCAACTCAAGTTTTTCTTCATAAGATTGCATCAAAGCATCAATGATATGTTTAGTAAAAGCTTTATTTTAACTATAAGCATGAGGAGAATTTAGCACGGATTGCAACAAGGAAATACAATCTATCAAATAGCAATTATCATAATTAAATTCCTTGAAATCCAATATAGTGGGTTCATTGCTATCTAAAGTTTTAACCTCCTCAATCCCACTTTTATCAATTTTAGCATCAAGATCTAAAAACTCTGAATCATTGGGACGCCTTTTAACTAAAGTTGACTCATCTCCAGTCCCATCATTATCAAGATTCATATTGCAAAACAAATATTTAATAGGGGACACATCAATCACTTTTAGATCTTCATCCTTATTAACATGAAAACTAGAAGAACACGCTTTTACAAAGCAATCTTTCTTAGCAGGCATCCTAGCGGTTCTTTCTTTGCACTCATCAGTGGAAATTCTCATGGCTTTGAGAGACTCACTGATATCATGCTTAGGTGGAATAGATCTAAGTTTCAAATTATCAACATCAAGAGAAACTCTATCCACGTTCCTAGCCAAATCATCAATCTTAAGCAATTTTTCTTCAATCAAAGCATTGGAACTCTTTTGCGAAGTAATAAATTCTTTAATATTAGATTCAAAATCAGAGAGCATCTTATTATAATTTCCATAAGAATTGTTGTAGGAATTACCATAATTATTAGAGGAATTACTAGGAAACGGTCTAGGATTAAAATTACCGCTATTCACGTTATTACCAAAATTGTTCCTACCAACAAAATTCATATCCATAGATTCATTATTATTCTCAATCAAAGTAGACAAAGGCATATCATTAGGATCAGTAGGAGCACTCTTATTAGCAAACAATTTCATAAGTTCATCCATCTTTCCACTCAAAACATTAATCTCTTCAATTGCATGCACTTTTTATTAGTAGATCTTTCAGTGTGCCATTGAGAATAATTAACCATAATATTATCTAGGAGTTTGGTAGCTTCTCCTAAAGTGATTTTCCATAAAAGTGCCTCCCGTGGCCGAATCTAAAAGATTTCTAGAAGCAAAATTCAATCCGGCATATTTTTTTTTGTATAATCATCCATAAATTCAAACCATGTGTAGGACAATTGCGTATCATTAATTTCATCCTCTCCCATGATTGTGCAACATGCTCATGATCAAGTTGCTTAAAATTCGTAATATCGTTTCTAAGAGAGATGATCTTAGCGGGAGGAAAATACTTAGAGATAAAAGCATCTTTGCACTTATTCCATGAATCAATACTATTTTTAGGCAAAGAAGAAAACCAAGCTTTAGCACGATCTCTAAGAGAAAACGAAAATAGCTTAGGTTTAACAATATCATTATCCACATCTTTCTTCTTTTGCATATCACACAAATCAACAAAGTTGTCTAGATGGGTAGCGGCATCTTCACTAGGAAGGCTAGAAAACGGATCTTTCATGACAAGATTCAGCAAAGCAGTATTGATTTCACAAGATTCAGCATCGGAAAGAGGAGAAATTGGAGTGCTAATAAAATCATTATTGTTGGTATTGGAAAAGTCACACAATTTAGTATTATCTTGAGCCATCGTGACAAGCAAGCAACCCAACACACAAGCAAACAAGAAACGGGCAAAAGAGGCAAATTGGGAAAGAGGAGGAGAAGGGAAAGAGATGGCGAAAGGAAAAGAGGGCGAATAAAACGGCAAGGGTGAAGTGGGGGAGAGGAAAACGAGAGGCAAATGGCAAATAATGTAATGCGAAGGACAAGAGCTGTGATGAGTACTTGGTATGTCTTGACTTGGCGTAGATCTCCGTGGCAACGGCGCCAGAAATCCTTCTTTCTACCTCTTGAGCACTGTGTGGTTTTCCCTTGAAGAGGAAAGGGTGATGTAGTAAAGCAGCGTAAGTATTTCCCTTAGTTTTTGAGAACCAAGGTATCAATCCAGTAGGAGACCGCGCGTGAGTCATCTCGTTCCTACACAAACAAATAAGAACCTCGGAACCAACGCGATAAAGGGGTTGTCAATCCCTTCATGGCCACTTGCAATAGTGCGATCTGATAGAGATGATAATAACAAGACAAGTGTTTTTGGTATTTTTATGATATAGATTGAAAGTAAAGATTGCAAAATAAAGAGTAATGGAAATAACGGTAGATTAATATGATGGAAGATAGACCCGAGGGCCATAGGTTTCACTAGTGGCTTCTCTTAAGATAGCATAAGTATTACGGTGGGTGAACAAATTACTGTCAAGCAATTGATAGAATTGAGCATAGTTATGAGAATATCTAGGCATGATCATGTATATAGGCATCACATCTGCGACAAGTAGACCGAAACGATTGTGCATCTACTACTATTACTCCACACATCGACCGCTATCCAGCATGCATCTAGAGTATTAAGTTCATAAGAACAGAGTAACGCCTTAAACAAGATGACATGATGTAGAGGGATAAACTCATGCAATATGATATAAACCCCATCTTTTTATCCTCGATGGCAACAATACAATACGTGTCATTTCTGTTGGGAATATAACTTTCAGGTATGACCCGCCTAGGAGGGGCCGGGTCAACCCTAATGGCGAATTGTTAAGAGAAGCCCAGTCATATTCAAGGTGATAGTTTATTAAGAGTTGTAGAAGGCCTAAGCCTAGAGGCGGTTTAAGGCCCAATATTGTAAACCGCCATATGTAAAGAAAGATTTGTAAAGAAAGGCATATAAAAGAAGTCACCGAGCCGGACACATTTTATGAGCCGGTCGGGACTCTGTAGGCCGCCAGGCGTCAACCCGTGTATATAAGGGGATGACCCGGCGGCGACTTAGGACAAGAAACAATGGATCGATAGCCAAGCTAGCGGAGTCGCTCCTTGGTCATTGAAACCTAGCAATACAACATCAACTGGACTAGGCCTTACCTTCACCGCAAGGGGCTTAACCAGTATAAACCTCTCGTGTCCTTTGTCCCGATTAACCCCTTTAAGCTTCCTAGTTGCGATGGCCCTACAACTAAGTCCTTTCGCTAGGACATCTGCCGTGACAATTCCACGACAGTTGGCACCCACCATGGGACCAGCGCATGGTGTATTTGAGTTCTTGAAGGGCAACTTCGAAGTGCTCAAGGGATACGCTGTGGGCCGGATGACCAAGAGTCGTCACAGCAAGCTCTACATCAACGATGAAGGTTGGGGCCCCGACGCTGGCTCGATTGAGTACTGGTACTGGGTCCCCTTCGACGGAATCCATGTCTTCATCGGCTGGATTGGCGAGTCAGGCCCTGAGCCGGACATCTGCAACAACCTCATTGAGACGGCTCAGCACGCGAGACCCGCCCAGGCTCAACCCGCCGTGCGGCAGGCCTTTGTGGGTTGCATCCATGGAGGGAAATTTTCTGAAGTATCGATAGACGGTGGTGAGACAGCCGTCTGCTCTGACGGTGTATCGTCCATAGGCAAGACAGATTCTTTGTATCAGCTACAAGATGGCGTGCTTGGGGGATGTTCTGATGGCAGCAGTATTCCGGACCCCTTTGAGCCACCGAATCGAGTCGGAGTCTTCATGGCTGGCACTCAACCCGGGTAGAATTCTACGGCTATGGAAGCAATAACCAACGGGTCAGCAGCAGCCGGGTCAGGAGACCCCGCGCGCCCCCCGTCTCAAGTACTAATGGACCTCATGGATAGGATGACGGCTCTGTTGACTGTTGTGGTTGAGCCAGCGGATAAGCCTTAGCATGGCGCGGAGGTGGCATGACTACGTGAAGAGGTGGCACAATCCAAGGATAATTTAGCAGCAGAAGATGTCAGGATGGCTGCGGAGCGGTCGGTTTTGGATGTGTCGTGCTCGGGAGCTTCAAGTGGAGATTTTTCGGCTCTGGGTGGATCTGAACACGTCAAACGAGGTCATGAGGAGAAGACACCAGAAAACTCAGTCACGTCTGCCTCTAACTTACGATCCTAGGAACCTTTTCCACACACCCGGGGCCGGTCCCAGCAACCTGCTGGAGGCAAACCGGATCACAACACCAGAGATGGGGGCGCCGGTTTAGCCGCGGGCCATGGAACCACCCAGTGTGCATACTGCTCTGCCTCATTACATGCCAGTACCACTGGGTCATTTCTCTAACCCTTTGGAGAATTTAATTATTGCGTCGGCTCGTCTGGCGGCTCTCCCAATGGAAGGAAACTCTCCAATGGCGATTGAAACACGAAGGGTTAGAGAACTTCTTCAGATAGCCTTGGCACAGCAGGATGCGTACCTTATAGTCGAGACAGAATCCATTCAACCCCTCGCCCAAGCCGGAGCCCGAGCTATAGCAGGCATATGGACTCAGCGGCTATGTCAAGCAATGCCCAACGTCGTAACCAACCGCGTAGGCATGACCTGGCGCAGGATGGAGCCTTTAACTTGGTGGATCAGGAGAGGATCCGTCAGGAGGCTGAGCGGGCGGTTCAACTGGCAGCTGATCAGGCGGCTCATCAGGCTTTTACGGTTTATCCAGCAACCTCTGTTGAGGCAGGAATGTCCACAAGAACAGGAGGTGTCCCTTGCCGGGTGCCGGCTCTACGTAATGAGTGCTTGCCAAAAGATTTTAAGGGGCCTCGTAAAGTGCCTAATTACACGGCCGACTTGCAGCCTGGGGCATGGATTGAAAGTTATGAGATGGCGATGGAGCTATTGGAGGTCAGCGATGCAGCAATGGCTAAATATTTCACTATGATGTTGGATGGAACAGCTCGCACTTGGTTGAAAGGGTTGCCACCCAACTCCATCGGCTCATGGGCGGAGTTAAAAGCCCAGTTCATTCAGAACTTCAAGGACACATGTAAGCAACCTATGTCAATCGTGGACTTGACTAATTGTAAGCCAGAGGAAGGTGAGTCCACAACCCATTGGGTGCGCCGGGTCAAAGAGATAATACATTCATCTGATAAGATGGATGCCGGCTCTACGGTCTTAATGTTGGACAAAAATTGCCGTTTTGAACCTCTGAAGCAGAAGCTGGGGCGACTCAAACCTTATTGTCATGACATGGGCCAGTTGATGGCAGCTCTGGTCAAATATGCTGATTCAGATAGTACCAAGGATCCCGCGTATGATGAAGAGAGGGCAGGGAAGGGAAAAAAGAACGGCAATGGCAAGGGTCACCAGCATAACCCAGCAAATCAAGGAGGTAATAAACGTAAGGCTGACGAGTTTGTGGCTAACACCAGTACACAGGGCAACAACCAACGGCGCAAGGGGAGGCCACCTCCTCAGTCAGGCGGGTCAGGTCCCACCCTTGAGCAACTACTGAATGACCCTGTCCAAGACACGGCACCCGAGAGAAGCCAACTACCCATCTATGGAAGGACTGTATGATCATGAAGGCGTTTAAAAATTCCAACATGTTCGATGGTAACCATGGACCTGGCGGCGGTTTAGGCGGCGATGGTTTTCATAGCCCGGGCGCCGGCTCAGGCGGAGGCGGTTTTCACGGCCAGGGCCATCCGGGTAACCAAGGTGGTTATAATCAGCAATCCGGCCAAAGTAATCAGCAGCAACAGCAGCAATAGTCCGAGTATCAGAGTAACCCGAAACAACTGAACAGTGGGCAGTACCACGTGTTTACCACTAGTTTGTGCAAGAGGGACCAGAAACTTTATAAGAGGGCTGTAAACGCTGTTGAGCCGGTGGTTCCAAGTTATTTGAGATGGTTAGAACAGCCTATTGTGTGGAGTAGGGAGGATTACCCTCCCTGGGTTAATAATCCGGGTCACTTGGCTTTGGTGGTGGCGCCTCAGGTTGGAGGATATAAGTTTACTAAGGTGCTCATGGACGGAGGCAGCAGCATCAACATCCTCTATTATGAGACGTTTCGTTGCATGGGGTTGACTGACAAGAGTCCTAAACAATCCAACACTATTTTTCATGGTGTTGTACATGGTAAGTCGGCATACCCAGTTCGTTAGATTGAGCTGGAAGTAGCCTTTGGGGATGAATACGATTCTAGGGCTGAGAAGTTAACTTTTGAAGTGGTTAAGATCAAAAGCCCATATCATGCCCTGTTTGGACGGCCGGCTTATGCCAAGTTCATGGATCAGCCGTGTTATGTATATCTGCAGCTCAAGATGCCGGGTTATAAAGGCACCATCATAGTACATGGAAACCGGAAAATAGCCCTAGAATGTGAAGAAGGTGATGCTGCTTATGCTGAGTTTGTTTGTGCAACAGAGGAATTAAAGTTTTATAAAGATAATGTTGACCCGGCAGACATGACGTCTTTGAAGAAGCCAACTACGGAGCATGAACCGATGTTGAAATTCAAATCAGATGATGACACCAAGATGGTTGATTTTGTGCCTGGTGACTCATCCAAACAGTTCATTATCAGTGCTAACTTGGATCCAAAATAGGAAAGCATGCTCATTGAGTTCATCCGTGAGAACCGGGACATCTTTGCATGGAAGCCTTCTGACATGTCGGGTGTCTCGAGAGAAGTCGCTAAGCACACTCTCAATATTGATCCGAAATTTAAGCCGGTCAGGCAGTTTCTTCGAAGGTTTAACGAGGAAAGGCGCAATGCGATTGGAGAAGAGGTGGCCCGGCTCTTGGCGGCTGGGTGCATTGTTGAAGTTTATCACCCGGAGTGGTTGGCTAACCTGGTGCTTGTACTCAAAAAGAACGGCACCCGGTGTACGTGTGTGGATTACACCGACTTAAACAAGGCTTGTCCGACTGACCCTTTTGCTCTCCCTCGTATTGATCAGATCATTGATGCTACGGCGGGTTGCGAGCGTTTGAGTTTTTTGGATGCCTATTCGGGTTATCATCATATCAAGATGGCGGTTAAGGACCAGGAGAAGACAGCTTTCATCACTCCGTTTGGAGCCTTCTGCTATGTGTCTATGCCTTTTGGGCTTAAGAGTGCCCAGGCGACTTAACAATGATGTGTGCAGAATTGCCTTCACAATAAGATTGGCGTAAAGTTCATGCTTATGTGGATGATATAGTGGTGAAATCCAGAGAGAAGGAAACCTTGGTAACTGATCTGAAGGAGACCTTTGATAACCTCTGGGTCTACAAGATGATGCTTAACCCGGCTAAGTGTGTTTTTGGAGTCCCAGCTGGCAAACTCTTGGGTTTTTTGGTGTCTAACAGAGGTATTGAGGCTAACCTGGAGAAAACTAAGGCAATTACATCTCTGGCTAAACCGGCATGCATCAATGATGTTCAGTGGTTGGCGGGTCGCGTCGCAGCCTTAAGCCGGTTCATAAGCCGGTTAGGGGAGAAGGTGATGCCTTTGTATCAAATGATGAAGAAGGCAGATGACTTTGTCTGGAGTGACGCTGCTAACTCTACTTTTGAGGATCTGAAGAAACAGCTCGCTGAGCCGCCGATTCTTGCTGCTCTGGTTGAGAAAGAGCCGCTGTTGTTGTATGTGGCTGCTACCTCACGTGCTATCAGTGTGGCCATTGTTGTGGAGCGCAAGGAGGCTGGCAAGGAACATCCGGTCCAATGGTCGGTTTACTACGTCAGTGAGGTGCTCATTGAATCTAAACAAAGATATCCACATTGGCAGAAGCTTGTTTATGGGGTGTTCATGGCAAGCCGGAAGCTCAAGCATTACTTTTAGGGTCACCCAATCACCGTGGTTAGCTCTGCTCCTCTAGGAGACATTAGTCAAAATAGAGAAGCCACAGGACGAGTCGCCAAGTGGGCTATTGAACTTGGGTCTCATGGTTTGAAGTATGTGCCACATACTGTGATCAAATCTCAAGCGCTGGTTGACTTCAGTAATGACTAGACAGAGTTGCAGATGCCAGAGGAGAAACCAGACAACACATATTGGACGATTCACTTTGATGGGTCCAGACAATCGGAAGGCTCGGGGGCTGGAGTTGTTCTAACTTCTCCTCGAGGGGACAAATTTCATTATGTGTTACGATTGATGTTTCCTTGCACTAACAACGCGGCTGAGTACGAGGCCTTGCTTCATGGTCTTCGAATGGCTAAGGAAATGTGTTTAAGCTGGGTACGGTGCCTAGGCGACTCAGATCTGGTGGCTCAACAAGTGTCAGGCAAGTGGGATTCTAAGGATCCTCTCATGGCGGCTTATCGCCGCGAGGTCGATGCTGTTGCGGGGCATTTTAAGGGTTATCAAGTGGAACACATCGACCGTAGAAAGAATGAAGAGGCTGATGCCTTAAGCCGGTTGGGATCTTAGCGTAAGCCGGTGCCACCTAACACCTTTTTAGATGTTTTACATAACCCGTCTGTTAAGTTGCCTACAGAGGAAGCTTTGGCCATTCCTGACCCGGAGGCATAGTTGGTGGCGGCTGTTCATGTCATTCCAGATTGGACAGTACCGTTCTTGGCCTACATGACCCGGGCGAGTTGCCAGAGGACGAGACCCTGGCCCAACAGATAACCCGGCGGTCCAAGTCAATGACAATTTCTGATAGTGAGTTGTATCATCGCAACGTCACTGGGGCATTTCAACGATGTGTCTCTCCTGAAGAAGGTCAAGAGATTCTTCGTGAGATCCATGAGGGAGATTGTGGCCATCATGCCAGCTCAAAATATCTAGTGGCCAAAGCTTTTCGTCATGGCTTTTACAGGTTAACGGCTCATGCTGATGCAGAGGATCTGGTCAGTAGGTGCGATGGATGTGAAAAGTTCGCACGACAAGCACAAGTACCGGCTCAAGAACTACGGATGATTCCAATCACTTGGCCGTTTGCGGTTTGGGGTCTTGATATGGTTGGACCTTTCAAAAGATCCAAAGACAAAAAACACATCTTTTGGTGGCAGTTGACAAATTCACAAAATGGGTTGAGGCAGAGCTAGTGACCAAGTGTGATGCAGCCACGGTGGTTCAGTTCATGAAAAAGGTGATTTTTCGCTTTCGTTTTCCACACAGCATTATAACTGATAATGGCACTAATTTGTCCTAAGGTGCTATGGAGTAGTTTTGTCAACATGAGCATATCTAGCTTGATGTTTCTTCAGTAGCTCACCCCCAATCTAATGGTCAAGCTGAGAGAGCAGATCAGGAAATTTTAAAAGGTATGAAGCCCCGGCTTATGGTTCCTTTACAATGAACACCAGGTTGTTGGGTAGAGGAGTTACCTTTGGTGCTATGGAGTATCAATACCACTCCTAACAGGTCTACAGGTTATACACCTTTCTTCATGGTTTATGGAGAAGAAGTAGTCCTGCCTAGTGACATCCGTCATGACTCGCCCCGCGTGGCGGCCTGTTGAACCTAATAATGAACAAGCCCGACAGGATGCACTTGACTTGTTAGATGAGGAACGAGATTTGGCAGCAGCTCGATCAGCAATCTACCAACAAGACCTGCGCCGTTATCACAGCCGCTGGGTTAAAACTAGAAACTTTCAAGAAGGCGACTTGGTGCTTCGGCTCATCCAGGATCAGTCCGACGCACACAAGCTATCCCCACCTTGGGAAGGGCCCTTTGTGGTCAGTAAGAACTTAAACAACGGGTCATATTACCTTATTGACGTTCGAGAGCACAAAGACTCACGTAAGTCAGAGGAGGAGACCCGCCGGCCGTGGAATATTGCCTAGCTTCGGCCATACTACACCTGAGCCACCGGCTCTCGTCATGTACATACTCTCACATTGTATATATTATGATAAGTAATAAAGCAGGACCTCTGTCCTTTCCCTCTTCAATGATCATATATCTTTCCTATTTTCATTATTTAAAAAACTATTAAGGGGCTGATCGTATCCGAATCTAACTTAACCCTTTTGGTCCGGCTCAGGATCGTATTCGAATCTAGCCATAAACTTCATGGTCACTAGGGGGCTTCCTATTCAAACATATGTCGTATTTGAACAAAAGAGAACATAGTTGTTGTAACCCTCTTGATCGGCTCAAAGCCAAACTCCTAGGGGGCTTCTTGATCGTATCTGAATCATAGCTTAACCCCTTTTGGGTCCGACTTGGATCGTATTCAAATCAGGGTCATTAAAAACCTCTCAAGGTCATTTGGGGGCTTCCTGTTCAAACATAGGTCGTATTCAAATCAAAGAGAACATAGTTGTCGGTACCCTCTTGATCGGCGCAACGCCAAAGCCACTGGGGGCTATATGATCGTATTCGAATCTTAGCTTAACCCCTTTGGTCCGGTTTACTGATCATATTCGAATCAGAAGCCTCCAGTTTTTAAAATATTTTGATTTACATTGTCTGAAGCCTAATGTTTTGTCTTACTGTTTTTTATCATCTCAAATTTAACTGTCAGTATGGTTTCAAATTAAACCGGCTCAGTTATGTGACAATGAGTTGCCAAGGCATAACAGTCGTCAGACATATGGAAGTATTGACTTCTACAAAAGAATGGGTTATCAACCTCATCATCCGGGTCATGTAACCCGGTAGTCCAGTTTCAAAGAACACAGGTATGACAGTGTCATTCATGAACAGGTTTCTCTGTGTTTTTTCGTTAATCAAAGGTTTTTTCAGCCTTGTTTATCTTACATTTGGTTCTATCTTTTCCACTATGATTATTTCATAAGTCATATACCGGGTGTTTTGACCCGTCCGGTGCTAAACCGCTAGGACAACTTTTTATTTTTTTACAGGAACAGAGTTAAAACATTGCAGATGTAATCACGGATGTGCTGCATATATATATTGACATCATTGGCAAAGAGTCATATGCAACATTTTATGCACGATGGCATAGGCAAAACATGCAGTTTTCAAACTAATCTATTACAGGACTTTGAAATCACAAAAGATGGTTATGTCTCTCCCCTCTCCGGTTCACCTCCCTCTACTGGTTGGAAGCTAGGATTGGACCATTCAAAGCCGTTCAGAGCAATGAACTCCGCTTCATCATCAATCAGGCCGACTGGGTCGACTTCCGGGGCAAAAGTGTGTTGGCGAACCGGCGGGATAAGATCTGTCACCTTATAAGAGGGAGTCGTCATCTTCTTATTCTCCATATAAAACCCGACTGATATTTGTCGATGTTGGTCTCCTCTCCAAGAATGGTAGCTTGAGGACGAACTCCCCTCACACAGGCAATAAAGTCATCTTGCTCAAATGGAGTCCCATCTTCCTTCACGGTAGGGTACCCCTTAGCCACGTCCACCGGGTCTAAATCCGGCACCTAGACTATGGAGTGGCTCAGGGCAGTTAGGGCTCCGGCTCTGGCACAGGATCGTTTGACCTCTTGAAACCTGGCGGGTAAGATCGATAACTTCTTCAAGAAATCACTCAAACGGTTGGGTACTTGGTTGGCAGGGGAGATAGTAGCAAGTGCTCGTTGAGCACCAGTATACAATTGCTCCACCAAGGTATAAACCGCCTTCAGTTTTGTCACACTGTCTTGGCTCAGATTTTTACTTTGTGGACCTGCGAGTGTTTTTTAACAAAGGCTCAGCAGGCGGCTTATATTCCTCGTCAAAATAAAGTATAAGTGATTAATACAAATCACTTACCAAGATGGCGAAGACCATTTGAGACACATGGTTTTTAAGCCGGCGAGCTCCGTGGTAACCTCCTCAAGAGTCGCCTCTACTGTCTCGGCATGTTGTATCAGCAAGGTCTTCTCATCGGCCCAGGATTTCTTCTTCTCCGTCAAACTGGTCTTCAATTTTTTAGTCTCAGAGAGACTCAATTGAAGTTTGGAATTAGCAGTCTTTATCTCTGCTTCCTGATCCACCAGCCAGGTCTTTGCATCCGTCAATTGAGAGCCCAATTCAGTTAGGGCGGTCTACAAGCAGGCACATGTGTGTCAAGATTTAACTAAAGGTTATAATGATTGAAGTCCCAAGTGCTTTGCAAACACAATACCACTTGGCACTTGGGGGCTAATGTCTGCCAAAGCAATTTTTATGCAAAATGACTCTTCTATGCTTCAAGTCCCAAGTGTTTTACAAAGTAACAAGACTTGGCACTTGGGGGCTAATGCATGACATTCAGAAAGTTTTCAAGTCGAGCCAGATCACACTACTTATTTGGACTAATTTAAGACAGTTATGAAGTTAAGCACTGGCTCATTTATAATAAATTGAGCCGGCCCTTGGGGACTACAGGTGAAAGTTTATACTAATCTATTGGACTTAGAAAAAATCTAAAGACAAGGTATAAACCTATATAATAAGTCTACAGATCATTCAGGTTCCTCATAATCTGAAGACTTGGGTGCTGGTAGAGTATGTATAAACCGGAGTACATACCTCATATTTCAGTTGCAATTGTTTGACCATCTCAATTTCCGAGTCACGGCTGGAATGCACATGACTGAGATAGCCGGACAGCACGTCACTAACATTCAGGTGAGCATAGTGAGACATATCAAACTGTACTTTCTGCCTTTCCAAGGCCTCCTCTTTGGCAGAATGCCTGGCCAACACAGTCGGATTACCCGGCGCAACAAATCAGCTGCCAGTGATCAGAACATTATGATCAGAAGACGCTAGCGGGTTAGCTGAACCGGATGATCTGACAGTGGATGGATCGACAATGGTTTCGTCGGCTGACGGCTCAGGAGGGTCCAATTGAGCATGGACAGCTCGATCTTCTGGCGCTTCAGATTGAGGGGGAGGAGTTGATGTTGTCGGTTCAGGTGCAGGATTTTTTGGGTCTTCTGCCGGTTTAATAACCTTAGCTTTCTTGGACTTTGCTTGAACGCTGAGAAAGATTTTATGAGACAATTAGTATAATAATGCAGTTTTTAAAAGATGCAGAAGAAAGATGATTGTCCTTACCCAGGGGCAGTCTTGAAAGCTGGAAATTGAGTTTGTGACGAGTCGCCAGAAGAGCAAGAAACCTCCTGCAAAGGTAAGATAAGTTGGTGACGCAAGGGAATAGATCCATTAATGGAAGCAAAAGACAAAGATGAAAGAAACCTCATTCTGGCATTTTCGAGGAGTTTGTTGTAAATTGGAAGGCGGCTCATCGTCGTCATTAGTCCGGGCCTGACGACGGCTCTCATGTTGCTGCTTTTTCAAAAGAAAATGAGGGTCCAGATAAGCCAAAGGGTGCGAAAACCTTACTTTCCGGGTTACCAGTCGAAGTTTCTGTCTTGGCAAAGGGGCTGAGTCGGAGGAAATAGTTACCTCTTCTTCCACGGCCTGGCTGGCCCCCGTGTCGTCCTGGCAATAGTCAGTGTTAATAAGGTAGTTTAAAAACTGGCCAATGGAGTCAAGGGCTACCTCCGACTCAGAAGCATCATCCAGGTGGAATAAGTCAGATGCAGTCTTCTTCTTCTTGGGCTTCTCGGTCGTTCTCCTGGCGGCTATGACAGTGGCTCTAGCCTTGTTGGCAGCTTCATGATCATACTTGGCCTTCCAGAAGTCAGATTTGGCCTGTAAACAAATAAACAGGTTAAAAGGTCATGCAAGTATTTAAACTACTGAGGAAAACACAAAAAGAGAAAGAGGTCAGGGGTTTTCACCTTTGGTGCCGGGTTAAGTTTGCAGAAGGGGTTTAACCCAACCTTACTGCAGTCCTCGTATTTGCCATTCACAAGGATGGTTGACATTGCAACAACGTCTTCTTCAGTCAATTGAACAAAGCTATAATGCAGAGAGTCATTTGGGCCTCCGCCATACTCATACATTAACTTGGATCGGCGGCTTAGAGGGATGACCCGCCATGCGACCCAGCAACGGATCAGGTCAACTCTAGTTAAGCCATTCCCTAATAAATCTTGAATCCTTTTAATAGATGGAATAAGCTTCTTGCATTCAGCAGCGGTAAGCTTATCATGGAGCACAAACTTGGAATCCAGACGCTCCGCGCGATAACCAGGCAGTGGTTTTTCATTGGCTGGTGACATATCTTGGCAGTAGAACCAGGTCTGATTCCAATCTTTGGGATGGCTCGGTAAGGCTATTAAGGGAAAGACAGTGCCCTGCCGGCGCTGAATTGAGATTCCACCAAGCTCCAAACTAAGGCTATTGGTGCATTCGTTCTGGCTGTTCAGATAAAAGTATTCTCTGAAAAGTTCAACGGTCGGTTCTTCTTGAAGATATACCTCACAAAGAACTTGAAAATTGCAGATATTGGATATAGAGTTGGGTCCAATGTCTTGTGGGTGAAGCTTGAAAAAATGCAGAACGTCTCAGAAAAACTTTGAGCAGGGTGGTGAGAAGCCCTGGTTCATGTGATCAGTGAAAATGATAACTTCACCGTCTTTGGGCTGAGGCCGTTCTTTGTCCGGGTCAGGAGCACGGTAAGACATAACATATTTATCTGGCAAAAATCCTATGGTGACAAATTCCTTCAAGGTATCTTCAGTAACTATGGAAGGGACCCAGTTGCAGACTGTTGGCACTTTGGATGGCATGATCAAAGGACAGACTGAAAAGAAAGTGATGTGTCGGTTCAATTCAATGATGAAATTAGACGTTAAATGATGATGGTACAAATAAGTAACGGCGTCTTAAAATAAGAGCTAATTACATATAAAGGAAAAGTGAGCCGACGTGATAAGCCGCCATGACTAAAGATATTCGAAGGATGCCAGAAACAGAATTGGCTAAGTGTTGACACAAACAAGTTTACCAAGCGGTCACTATTATTTTGGATAACATGGCCGTTCCGGAAAGAAAATATTCTAGACCTAAAAATCTAGTACAGATAAGTTCGTGAGTTATAATGAGGCCTTTGTGCAGGAAAAAGGGATCTACTAGTATCAAAAATGGACGCAAAACAACTACCGCCCGAGTTATGTGTTCCTTTTTGGATCAGAAGAGGCTGCGGAGGAGGAACTATGAAGAAACTGTGATGAACTATGAAGAACGCACAGAAACCTAGAAACCCTAATGCGGATCTAAGGAGCAGGAAGGTGAACAGTTACAGCCACGAATCTTCTGCGGAGGGTCGCCGCCGTTCTCTAGATCGATTCAGGTTGATGCAGCGGCCGAGGTCGAGGAAGATGAGGTGCTATGCGACGGCGGCGGAGCTCGGGCGGCAGTAGGGTTGCGAGAGGAAGAAGATGAAGAAACGGAAGAGTGAGGAAAGACCTGGTTGTGCCTATTTATAACGGGATAAGCGAACAGGCAGGCGCGAAAAACGAGGAAGACCCAAATAATGATTATCTAGCTAAATGGATGCCTCAATTCTCGGAAGACATTTAAGGATAAAGATCTGTTGGAGATGACGTCATAGCAGGCTTTCATATTTTTGGAAGATGACGTCATGGCGGGTTACAAAGCTTTTACAGACAAAGGAAGATGGATTTCGTCTAAATGTTGAAGGTTGACCAGAACAAGGTTCAAATCAACCTGGGGCCTAATGTTGGGAATATAACTTTCAGGTATCACCCGCCTAGGAGGGGCTGGGTCAACCCTAATGGGGGATTGTTAAGAGAAGCCCAGTAATATTCAAGGTGATAGTTTATTAAGAATTGTAGAAGGCCTAAGCCCAGAGGCGGCTTAAATCCCAATATTGTAAACCTCCATATGTAAAGAAATACTTGTAAAGAAAGGCATATAAAAGAAGTCACCAAGCCAGACATGTTTTATGAGCCGGTCGGGACTCTGTAGGCCGCCAGGCGTCAACCCGTGTATATAAGGGGACGACCCGGCGGCGGCTTAGGACAAGAAACAACGGATCGATAGCCAAGCTAGCGAATTAGCTCCTTGGTCATCGAAACCTAGCGATACAACATCAACTGGACTAGGCCTTACCTTCACCGCAAGGGGCTGAACCAGTATAAACCACTCGTGTCCTTTGTCCCGATTAACCCCTTTAAGCTTCCTAGTTGCAATGGCCCTACGACTAAGTCCTTTCGCTAGGACATCTACCGTGACAATTCCATGACAGTTTCCCCTTCTGTCACTGGGATCGAGCACCGCAAGATTGAACCCAAAGCTAAGCACTTCTCCCATTGCAAGAAAAATCAATCTAGTAGGCCAAACCAAACTGATAATTCGAAGAGACTTGCAAAGATAAACCAATCATACATAAAAGAATTCAGAGAAGATTCAAATATTGTTCATAGATAATCTGGATCATAAACCCACAATTCATCGGGTCTCGACAAACACAGTGCAGAAGAATATTACATCGAATAGATCTCCAAGAGAATCGAGGAGAACTTTGTATTAAGATCCAAAGAGAGAGAAGAAGCCATCTAGCTAATAACTATGGACCCGTAGGTCTATAGTAAACTACTCACACATTGCCGGAGAGGCCATGGAGTTGATGTAGAGGCCCTCCATGATCAATGCCCCCTTCGGCAGAGCTCCGGAAAAGGCCCCAACATGGGATCTCTCGGGTACAGAAGGTTGTGGCGGTGGAATTAGCTTTCCGTGGTGCTCCTGGATGTTTGCGGGGTACATGGACTTATATAGGAGGAAGAAGTAGGTCGGTGGAGCAACGAGGGGCCCATGAGGGTGGAGGGCGCGCCCACCCCTATGGGCGCGCCCCCTGCCTCGTGGCCTCCTTGATTGTTTCTTGACTCCCACTCCAAGTCTCCTGGATCACGTTTGTTGAGAAAATCACGTTCCCGAAGGTTTCATTCCGTTTGGACTTCGTTTGATATTCCTTTTCTACGAAACACTGAAATAGGCAAAAAAAATCAATTTGGGCTGGGCCTCCGGTTAATAGGTTAGTCCCAAAAATGATATAAAAGTGTAAACTAAAGCCCATTAACATCCAAAACAGATAATATAATAGCATGGAGAAATCAAAAATTATAGATACGTTGGAGACGTATCAGAGCGACAGGGCAGGTTGAGACCACCTAGGAGAGAGGTGGGCCTGGCCCTGGTCAGCGTCCGCGGTTACTTCAAAATAAAACGCTTAACAAGATCTCGGTATTTGATCTGAGTCTGGCCACTGGCCTATATGCACTAACCAACTACGCGGGAACAGTTATGGGCACTCGACGTCGTGGTATCAGTCGAAGCCTTCTTGACATCAGCAACTGAGCGGCGCGCACTGGATTGGACCGTAAGCCTGCGCTTGTATTAAGGGGGCTAGGTCTGCTTCCAGCCGCATACGCAATGTGCAGGTGTGCAATGGGCGATGGGCCCAGACCCCTCTACGCATAGGATTTAGACAGGCGTGCTGGCCTCTCTGTTGTTCCTAGGTAGGGACGCGACGTGTTGATCTACTGAGGCGAGGCATGACCCAGGAAAGTGTGTTCGGCCAGAGGGATTGAGTGTGTTGGGTAATGTGGTGCACCCCTGCAGGGAAGTTTATCTATTCAAATAGCCATGTCCCTCAGTAAAAGGACGACTCGGAGTTGTACCTTGACCTTATGACAACTAGAACCGGATACTTAATAAAACACACCCTTTCAAGTGCCAGATACAACCCGGTGACCGCTCTCTCACAGGGCGACGAGGGGAGGATCGCCGGGTAGGATTATGCTATACGATGATACTTGGTGAACTTACCATCTACTCTCTTATATATGCCTCAAGATGGAGGCTGCTAGAAGCGTAGTCTTCGATAGGACTAGCTATCCCCTCTTATTCTGGCATTCTGCAGTTCAGTCCACAGATACTACTCATTTCATTGATACCAATGCATATGTAGTGTAGATCCTTGCTTGCGAGTACTTTGGATGAGTACTCACAGTTGCTTTGCTTCTTATTTTCCCCTTTTCCCGGTTATTGCTATCATATGATGGACTCTAGGAGCCAGAGGATCCCGAGGGTGATTCTACGTGGAGTTCGACTTTGAGGAGTAGTTAGGGGGTCCCAGGAAGGAGGCCTTCCCTTTTCGATCGTTGCTACTTTTGTGCTAGCCTTCTTAACGCAAACTGGTTTAACTTATGTCTGTACTCAGATATAATTGCTACCACTGACTCTTGTGTATTGAAGCTTACGTATTCGAGCCCTCGAGGCCCCTGGCTTGTAATATAAAGCTTGTATTATCTTAATTTGTGTCTAGAGTTGTGATGTGATATCGTCGCGTGAGTCCTTGATTTTGATCATAAACATTTGCGTCTATGATTAGTGTACAATTGAATCGAGGGCGTCACAAGTTGGTATCAGAGCCGACTGCATGTAGGAATCCCCCTTCCAAACTCCTTGGCCGAAGTCGAGTCTAGACATTGCAAAACTTTTTACTAACATGGTTGTGTGTCTTATGGGCCCACATCGCCATTTGGGTGGTATTAGGATCTTTTATTACTCATCTATACTCTGGGACTCTGATCTCTCTTCTATTCGGGTTTAAATGAAATTACTAACTCTAACATTAGGGTCTGGTGATCACTGATACATCCATTTTGCATCATGCTTTTATATCGATATTTATTGCATTATGGGCTGTTATTACACATTATGTCACAATACTTATGCCTTTTTCCTCTTATTTTACAAGGCTTACATGAAGAGGGAGAATGCCGGCAACTGGAATTCTGGGTTGGGAAAGGAGCAAATATTAGAGACCTATTCTGCACAACTCCAAAAGTCCTGAAACTTCACGGGAGCACGTTTTGGAATATATCAAAATACTGGCGAAAGAATTAACCAGAGGGGGCCCACACCCTGGCCACGAGGGTGGGGGCGCGCCCTACCCCCTGGGCGTGCCCCTGCCTCGTGGGCCCCCTCGTAGGCCGTCGGTGCCCATCTTCTGCTATATGAAGTCTTTCGTCCGAGAAAAAATCATAAGCAAGCTCACGGGACGAAACTCCGCCACCACGAGGCGGAACCTTGGCGGAACCAATCTAGGGCTCCGACGGAGCTGTTCTGCCGGGGAAACATCCCTCCGGGAGGGGGAAATCATCACCATCGTCATCACCATCGATCCTCTCAGTGGGAGGGGGTCAATATCCATCAATATCTTCCCAGCATCATCTCCTCTCAAACCCTAGTTCATCTCTTGTATCCAATCTTTGTCCCAAAACCTCAGATTGGTGCCTGTGGGTTGCTAGTAGTGTTGATTACTCCTTGTAGTTGATGCTAGTTGGTTTATGTCGTGGGTTTGTCACGACAGATGTCCTTGTGAAAGGACTTAGTCATGGAGCCATTGCAACGGGTTAGCTTAAAGGGGTTAAACCGGACAAGGGGACACGGCGAGTTTATACTAGTTCGGCCCCTTCGATGAAGGTAAAAGCCTACGTCTAGTTGTGATTGGTATTGCTAGGGTTTCTAAGGCCAGGGAGCGAATCCGCTTTGTCTAGCTTTCGAGTTGTTGTCTGTTGTTCCTAAACTGTTGCCGGGTCATCCCTTTATATACATAGGTTGACACCCGCCGGCTTACAGAGTCCCGAAGCCGGATCATAAACGTGTCCGGTTCGGTCTCTACCCTTCCTATCTTACAATGCAAGTTACATAACAAGGTTGGTTTACATCTATAGGCCTTAACTCGCCTCTGAGCCTTGGGCCTTCATAAAGCGCCATCATTCTTACGTTTTCACGGGCTTCTAGTCTTCATAAGGTTAATTCGGCTACCCCTGGCCGGTTTACGTCCAGTAGTAATATCCCCAACATTAGGCCCCAGATTGGTTTGAACTTGTTCATGTCAATCTTCAGTACTTAGAAAAATTCCTCCCTTGCATCTTCACCTTGATCTTGTAAACCGCCGTGACGTCATACTTCAAGATCATGATAAACCGCCCTGACGTCATCTATCCGTTGAAGCTGAAGATTACCTTCATTAATGCATATCCAGTCATCGAGGCGACACCATTATTAACTATCCATTTTTGAGCTCCTCGATTCCCTCACTTGTCGCTTTACTGCTTCACCTTATAAATAGGGCCATGGGCCCTTATTATTTTTCCCCTTCGTCTCCCTCGCTTCTTCCTCCTCGCGACCCCTCTGCCCCTGAGCGCCGCCGCCGTCACCGAGCTTCTCCTCTGCTTCGACAAAGGCCGCTGCATCAACCTGACCGTTACCAGAGAACTGTGGCGTTCCTCCGTTGCTTCAACAATCACTATAAGTCTATTTCTTTTCCCCCTTGTAGATCTGTCTAGGGTTTCCTTGTTCTTTGTAGTTCTTTGGAGTTCATAAGTGCTTCGGTGCTGTTCTTCCCTGTTCCTCCTTAGTCTATAGATGGACACTTCACACTTGACGTATCCCTTGCCGTGGCTAATCTTCTGTTACCACCACAAACCCTTATGCAAAAAAAACTGATCTAGTCCTTCATAAACTGTTTCGGGTCCTACCCTTTTTAGGTCAAAATATTTTTGCCTTTCTGTCTTACCTAGTCGTTTTACCTTACCTAGTCGTTTTTGCCATGTGATCCTGTGAAACTTGTTTTACCTTACCTAGTCGTTTTTGCCTTAGATCTGTACCCTCTTATCACTTTGGTGATTTACCTTTGTATAAACAATCTATACCATTAGCCCTATGGTAAACCGGAGGAGCCTTTTACCTCCATTGTTATACTCCTGTTTAACAGTATCTGTATACCCTTGTTCCGATATTGCCTTGTTATCCATTATTGCATTAGTCTCCGGTTTATGCAATTTCACCTATCGGAATATCTTTTATTCCACTACATCTTGCACATCATCATGAATGATTTGTAAACCGGCATTTCTTTTCCAGCTTTTTGTTTCGCAATGGCCAAGCAATTTGCCGCTTGCATCTGGGCTCGTTCCCGGGTCACCGAGGAACAGTTGAACGGAATGGTCAGCATCGACACCTTGCCTAAGAAAACTGAAATTAAATGGCGAGTTCCAGGAGTAGAAAATCCTCCAACCCCGAGGCAGGGTGAGGTTGTGGTCTTTGTCGACCACATAGGTCGTGGTTTCAAACCGCCAGGGTCAAAGTTTTATCGAGATGTGCTTGCCAGTTTCCAACTTCATCCTCAAGACATTGGACCCAACTTGGTATCCAATCTATGCAACTTCCAGGTCTTCTGTGAAGTGTACTTACAAGAAGAACCGACTGCTGAGCTGTTCTGGGACTTCTTTCATCTGAACCGGTGTACAGAATTTGTAAATGGCCCCAATACTGAACTTGGTGGTGTCTCAATCCAGAAGCGGAAGGAAGTTGAATTTCCTCATGCCAAACTGCACAGCCATCCTAAGGAATGGAACCAGACTTGGTTTTACTGCAGAGATACTTCTCCTGAAGATGAGAATCCCCTCCCAGGCTATCGTGATCACCGGCTTTCCAACACCCATCCAATGCCGCAATGCTTAAGTTCTACAGAACGGGCCAAATATGCCCCTCAACTCGCCAAGCTCCGGGCTTTTATGGCCAACGGTTTAACAGGCGTTGATTTCGTGCGCTGTTGGATATCTTGGAGCATCTTGCCGCTAAGCCGCCGCCCTGGTTTAATGTGTGAGTACACCAGTGATGTTGAAGACCCTCAACGCCAGTGCAACATTCAAGTGACCGATGAAGAGGTCACTGAAAGCGTAAAGAAAATTTTGAATGAGTCGGAATCAGTCTGTAGTCAAACCGGCTTGAACCCCTTCTATACTAAGAACAAACTGCCTGCTGTAAGCACTATACTTCCTTTTCATCTTTGATATTTTTAACTTGTTCAACTTGTAATCATTCTTCTGTGTATGTATGAATAGGGTGATGATCCCTTCTGGAAACGGAAATCCATAGATAAAGCGGTAAAGCCAACCAGGGATAAAGCGGTCAAACCATCTCGTCCCAAAACCAAAGCCATCAAACGGACCTCAAAGCGGAAAACGGCTGACCGAATCAACATGGAACTTGATGAAGATGCTGACAATCCGGAAGTTAAGGTAGAACTTGACTCACTTGGCTCCCTTTTCATGCACCTCATTAACAGTGATCTTTATCAGGAGGACGTAGAAGGCAGCCAAGCTGATGATGTAGAGGTAATTACCCTTTCCTCCAGTTCAGACTCTATGCCAACACAAAAAACCCGTCAAGCAGTCCAGAAAGTAAGCTTTTCTCATCCTCTTGCTTACTTGGACCCAACATTTATTTTGAAGACACAACAGCGTGAAGCTCGCCGGACAACCCGGCACAGTGGCCAACAAGTCACTTCGGCCGGTTTACTTGATACCCCAGTTCGGAAGCGCCGGTCTGAGGTCTCTTCCACTTCTGACCATTCTTATCGCAAGGCAGGTTATTTCAGACAACCTCTTAATCCGTCCAATTCAAATTATCAGGTGACACCTCCCTCATCCTCTGGCGAGTCGACAGCAACCCAACTCCCTCCTTTAAAAACTGTGCCTGGGTAAGCTTTCAAATCCTTTCTTCCAATGTGTTGCAAATCTTGAATAAGATTCTAAACCTCTTTTACTTTTGTTTGCAGAGCCAAAGCCAGACCCAACAAGAAAGCTCGGGTCAATAATCCGTCAGAAGACTAGGCTGTTGTTGAAGAAGAGCAAATAGGTGAATTGGACCAAACTCGTGAACCAGAAGGCCCTCCTCCTAAAGCCACCTCTGATGAACCGCCCTTTCTCGACCGGAATACTGATGAACCAGCAGAAGCAGATCCTGCCATTCCTAGTACTGAACCGGAAGCTCCAAACCGGGCTAGTCCGGTGAGAGGTACTGAGACTCCGTCAGCACCGATAAAAACCGCTGAATACCAAGGAGATGATATTATCATTACTGGCATGGGCCACAGCTCTCCTAATCATCCCGTAATCTTGGCCCAACATAGTGCCAAAGAAGAGCATGCTGCTAGGGAGAAGGGAAAATGGAGTACTGACTTATCAAGTTATGCCCATCTCAACGCTGAAGAGCTTCACTCCGGTTTCTTAAACCGTCTGCACTCAAATCGCGACTATGAAGCCGGTTTGGTGAATTTGATGAAGGAACGCTATGAGGTATTTTCATCTCCCTTTACTTCTTGATTCCAAAGATGAAATGCCAGCCCAACTAGCCCCAAGGCCCGTTTTATGATGTTAATCATGAACCGGGTCTTTGTAATACTTTAAGTCTCTCCCACTGAGCCTCAAAATGTTAGGTCTTTAGTGAAAATCAAGGCCGATACTTTACCAATGTAATGATATAGCTTTCCTCAGCGTAGCCCCCAAAGGCCGGTTTAGCTTTACAAGGTAATCCGGGTTTTAATCCATGCGTCCATTTTCAACATATGTACATTAGCCCCCAAGTGTCAAGGATAATGCTTGCATTGTTTTGGAGACTTTATAAAAGATGTAGTGAATCAGAGCAAATAGGCATTAGCCCCCAAGTATGAAGTGCATAACTTGTTATACGCTTTGTACTTTAGAAAATATATATCCTGTTGTTTGACATTTCTTCATTGTTGTAGGCCAAACTAAGCAATAGAGATGCCCGGACTACTGATTTTCAAGAGAATGTGAAGTCCCAACAAGCAGAAGCCGCGAAAGCTAAAGAGGAGCTGACCAAGGCCCTGGCAGCGATGGAAAAGCTGAAAGAGTCTTTTAACAAAGATCGTGCTGACTGGGAAACCGAGAAAACCGGTTTAACCAAAAGAGCTGAAGATGCTGAAGCGGCCCTGAAACCAGTTGTGGATGAACTAACTGGGTTGAAACGGCAAATAAACGCCATGACTTCCGCTATCTTTGGTAAGTATCTCTTTACGTAGTTTGTCCAATTCATGAAACCTTATCATTGACCAGAACGCTGATTTTAAACCGTAACAGGTACTCGTATTTATCATCTGGGCACAGATATGCGGATGAAGCTTAAAGCGGCTTATACCCTTATTGAACAGCTGTACTCTGGGTCCCAGTGTACGATTTGTACTGTGGCTTATAATAAACCGGCGCCATCACTGATAAAGGAAACTCTTGAGAAGCTGGCCATGTTACCAGCCCGTATTACCAAACTGAAGAAGGCAGCTGCAAGAGCAGGAGCATTAACCACACTAATCCGAGCCAAGGCATGGATTCCAGATCTTGAAGCAGAGGCCATCATCAAAGGATATCCAGGTGTGAAAGAGGACGGTTCAAACTTCGACAATGATGACCTCCGAAGGCTGACCAAAGAAATGCGGCCAATAGCTAGCAAGCTAGCAGAGGACACAGACTTGTCTCATTTCCAACCGGCTTATGACGTTGTAGGGAAGAGACAGCCTGCCGAAATCCATGAAGTCGAAGAACTTGTACCTCCAATTCGTAAGCATACCTATGCTCCTGATATTAACCCTTCCAGCCTTATCCATGAAGAGGCTATGTTTCAAGCGTTAACTGGAATCGATTGGTCGATGGTTGATTTCCAGCATCTGGGGAGGGATGAAGAAGAAGTGATCGCACCAACTGACCCTCAACCATCAAACCGTCTAGACGAAGCATCTTAAACCGGCCGCCGTTTTACCAGCTATTGTGTGCCAATGCTTAAAAACCACTATTCAATTGGAGCCGTTTGAAAGCTTCATGTAATAGGATAGCAAAAAATCCTTTATCTGTCATGCCATCGAGCATGTTTTGTGACGCTTTAATAATGTGAAAGCTTGTTCCACCTTTTGGGATCTATTTATGCTTAACCCATATGAATTGTGTTCCTCGATACAAGAACGTAAATGTGTCCTAGTGGTTTATCACTGGACGGGTCATGATGCCCAAGAATAGACAATACTTGGATGGATAATCAAAGTTTGTATATAAAAATAACATGTGTAACATACCTCGTTTGCTGACCAACTGCCTGTATGGTAAAGGTGTAAACACCAACCCGGAGCAGTGGTAACTCCGTCCGTAATTCGGCGGATTATGATAATAAACCATACTGGTATATAATAAACACCGGGTTTTCCTTATAACACTGGCGACTTGTTAGTCAAAACTAGACCGGGGTAACGAACATCGGTTTATAACTGATCATGTACTGACAACTTGTAGTTGAGAGCCAAGCTGGGTCAAGGACATCGGTTTATCAGAAGACATTATGAACCTCTATAAAGTCAAAAAAAACTTAACAAATAAGAGTCAAAAAAGAAATATGCAAGGCTTTTTACGAACTGCCAGGCTCCAAATCGAGGCTTTTCATGGGCTGCCAGGCCTCTGAGTTAAACCATTTGACAAAGCATTTTAAGATGGGCCTCCAATTAACCAATCGTCGTTTTAACTTTGACAAGTTCAAGGTCTATATAAGATTGACTTGTCAAACGTTCGGCGGGTCATACCAGGATTACCTGTACAGGAGTGGCTTACTTGATGAAGGCAGGTTAACCCGGGGTTTTAGGTGAATACACCAGGCTTCCAAGCCGTGGCTTGATAGCCAATTACAAGGGTCCTTTCAAACTCATTGTTGCTTTGCACAAAGAGCCCCCACGTAACTTTATGAGCTGTGCTCAGTGGGTGCCCATGTTTGAGTTTGTGCTTTGTGCAATACTCTCTTTGGCCCCACATAATTTCCTTTGTGGCTAAACGCCTATCAAGAGGTGTAGCTATGGTGTGATAACAACCAAGCCCCCTAGTGATATCCCTTTATGGTTTTAAATCGATCAAGAGGTGTAGATATGGTTCAGATATGACCAAGCCCCCTAGTGATTTCCTTTATATCCGTGCGGCTGTAGAGACCGGTTTAACAAAAAACTCCCCTTTGTCAGTAAAAATTCTTGTAAGCGCACACATGATATAAAAAGAACAGAGACCCCGCTTTAATGGAGGCTCCGGTTTATTATATAATATATACATTGTCATAAATATGTACATATGAAGAGAATGTAGCTCAAGTATAGTAAGGCCGAAGAAGAGCTATGTTCCATGGCCGCTTGGTCTCCTCCTCCGATTTACGTGAGTCTTGGTGCTCTCGAACATCAATGAGGTAGTATGACCCGTTGTGCAGATTCTTGCTGACCACAAAAGGTCCTTCGCAAGGTGGGGATAATTTGTGCATATCAGTTTGATCCTGGATGAGCCGGAGCACCAAATCACCCTCTTGAAAGGTTCTGGTCTTAACCCGGCGGCTGTGATAACGTCGGAGATCTTGTTGATAAATCGCCGAACGTGCTGCTGCAAGATCATGCTCCTCATCTAACAGGTCCAAAGAATCCCGACGAGCTGTCTCGTTGTCCGCTTCAACGTAAGCCGCCACACGGTGCGAGTCGTGACGGATGTCACTAGGGAGAACCGCCTCTGCTCCATAAACCATGAAGAAAGGCGTGTAACCCGTCGATCTGTTAGGCGTGCTGTTGATGCTCCATAACACAGAAGGTAATTCCTCCACCCAACAACCCGGCGTACGCTTCAAAGGAACCATAAGCCGGGGTTTAATACCTCTCAAAATTTCTTGATTTGCCCTCTCTTCTTAACCATTAGATTGGGGGTGAGCCACTGATGCTATATCAAGCCGGATGTGCTCACGTTGGCAGAACTCCTCCATCTCTCCTTTGACAGATTAGTACCATTATCAGTGATGATACTGTGTGGAAAGCCAAACCGGAATATCACCTTTTTGATGAATTGAACTGTCGTGGCCGCATCACACTTACTGACTGGCTCTGCTTCCACCCATTTGGTGAATTTATCAACTGCCACTAATAAGTGGGTCTTTTTGTCCTTGGAGCACTTAAAGGGTCCAACCATATCAAGCCCGCAAGTCGCAAACGACCATGTTATTGGAATCATCCTCAGCTCCTGAGCTGGAATATGAGCACGGCGTGCGAATTTTTGACAACCGTCACATCGTTTGACTAAATCCTCAGCATCAGCATGAGCTGTCAACCAATAGAAACCATGGTGAAAAGCTTTAGCCACCAAAGACTTTGAACCAGTGTGGTGACCGCAATCCCCTTCATGGATTTCCCGCAAAATTTCACAACCCTCTTGAGGAGAAACACAGCGCTGAATTGCCCCTGAAACGGTGTAACGATGCAATTCTCCGTTGAGTATAGTCATCGATTTGGAACGCCGGATTATCTGCCGAGCCGAGGTTTCATCCTCTGGTAATTCGCCCCGGTTCATGTATGCCAGATGTGGGATTGTCCAATCCGGTATGACATGCAAAGCCGCCACCAATTGAGCCTCTGGGTCAGGAATAGCCAACTCCTCCTCTGTTGGTACTTTGACCGACGAATTATGTAGCACGTCAAGAAAGACATTTGGTGGAACCGGTTTACGCTAAGAACCAAGGCGGCTTAAAGCGTCCGCCGCTTCATTCTTTCGCCGGTCTATATGGTCCACCTGATAACCCTTGAAGTGACCAGCCACTGTGTCCACCTCTCGTTGATATGCAGCCATGAGTGGGTCTTTAGAATCCCAAGTGCCAGACACATGTTGGGCTACCAAATCTGAATCCCCAAAGCACTTAACTCGGCTTAAGTTCATCTCTTTAGCCATCCGAAGACCGTGGAGTAAGGCCTCATATTCAGCTGCATTGTTAGTACAAGGGAACATTAAACGAAGGACATAACAAAACTTGTCACCTCATGGGGAAGTTAGTATGTCTCCAGCCCCCGAGCCCTCCAACTGTTTGGATCCATCAAAGTGAATAGTCCAGTACGTGTTATCTGGTTTTTTCTCTGGTACCTGCAACTCCGTCCAATCATTGATGAAGTCCACGAGTGCTTGGGATTTGATCGTTGTGCGAGGTATGTATTTGAGCCCGTGAGGTCCAAGCTCAATAGCCCATTTGGCAATCCGGCCCGTTGCTTCTCTGTTTTGAATGATATTTCCCAGAGGGGCTGAACTGACCACTATGATAGGATGACCTTGAAAATAGTGTTTAAGCTTCCGGCTTGCCATAAACACTCCATACACCAGCTTCTGCCAATGTGGATACCTCTGCTTTGACTCAATGAGCACCTCACTGATATAATAAACCGCCCGTTGAACCGGATATTCCTTGCCAGCTTCCTTGCGCTCTACCACAATAGCCATGCTAAAAGCTCAGGCATTAGCAGCCACATATAGCAATAACAGCTCCTTATCTATCGGTGTTGCAAGCACAGGCGGTTCAACTAACTGCCTCTTCAGATCCTCAAACGCTTTATCAGCTGCCTCGCTCCAGACAAAATTATCTGTTTTCTTGAGCATCTGATATAGAGGGATAGCCTTCTCCCCAAGACGACTGATAAACCGGCTCAAAACCGCAATCCGGTCGGCCAGATGTTGAACATCATTGATACACGCTGGTTTAGCCAAAGATGTAATTGCTGAAATTTTTTCCGGATTAGCCTCAATGCCTCTATTTGACACCAGAAAACCCAAGAGTTTGCCTGCTGGAATACCAAAGACACACTTTTCCAGATTGAGCATCATCTTGTAAACCCGGAGGTTGTCAAAGGTTTCTCTCAAGTCATCTATCAATGTTTCCTCCTTTCTGGACTTTATCACAATATCATCCACACATGCATGAACATTGCGCCCTTAAGTCGCCTATGCACTCTTAAGCCCGAAGGGCATGGAGACATAACAGAAGGCTCCAAAGGGAGTGATGAAAGTTGTCTTCTCCTGGTCCTTAACTGCCATCTTGATCTGATGATAACCGGAGTAAGCATCCAGAAAACATAAACGGTCACAACCCATCGTAGCATCAATGATCTGATCAATACGAGGGAGGGAAAATGGGTCTACAGGACAAGCTTTGTTCAAGTCTGTGTAATCTACACACATACGCCAAGTGGCGTTTTTCTTAAGAACCAGCACCGGATTAGCCAACCACTCTGGGTGAAAGACTTTCAGGATAAACCCTGCGGCCAACAATTGAGCTACCTCTTCACCGATAGCCTTACGCCTTTCTTCATTGAAGCGGCGGAGAAACTGCTGGACCGGTTTAAACTTAGGATCAATGTTAAGTGTGTGCTCAGCGAGTTCCCTCGGTACACCTGGCATGTCAGAAGGTTTCCATGCAAAGATGTCCCGGTTCTCATGGATGAACTTGATGAGCGCGCTTTCCTATTTGGGATCCAGGTTAGCGCTGATGCTGAACTGCTTGGATGAATTGCCAGGAACAAAATCAATCATCTTAGTGTCTGTGGCCGATTTGAATTTCAATGCCGGATCATGTTCCGTAGTTGGCTTTTTCAAAGAGGTCATATCTGCCGGATCAACTTGCTCCTTATAGAACTTCAACTCCTCCGTGGCACAAACCGACTCAGCATAAGCCGCATCACCTTCCTCACATTCCAAAGCGATCTTTCTGCTCCCATGTAATGTGATAGTCCCCTTATGACCTGGCATTTTAAGCTATAGATAAACATAACACGGCCTCGCCATGAATTTAGCATAAGCCGGCCACCCAAACAAAGCATGGTACGGACTTTTGATTTTCACCACCTCAAAAGTCAATGTTTCTGACCTTGAATCATCATCATCTCCAAAAGCCACCTCTAAGGCTATCTTGCCCACTGGATATGCAGACTTGCCAGGCACCACACCATGAAAAAGGGTATTTGACGGTTTAAGATTCTTATGTGTCAACCCCATACGGCGGAATGTATCATAATATAGAATGTTGATACTACTTCCCCCATCCATGAGTACCTTAGTGAACTTGTATACCCCAACTTGAGGGGCCACCACTAAGGCCAAGTGACCCGAATTGTCAACCCGGGGTGGGTGATCCTCTCTACTCCACAAAATGGGTTGCTCAGACCAGCGCAAATACTGAGGCACCGCTGGTTCAACAGAGTTTACTGCCCTCTTGTGAATCTTCTGATCACGCTTACACAAGCTAGTGGTGAAGACATGATATTGCCCACTATTTAGCTGCTTAGGATTGCTTTGGTAACCCGACTGCTGCTGCTGCTGGTTCCCCTGATGGTTGCAACCTCCCTGGTTGCCTTGGTGCCCTTGATTGATGTGTCCGGTTTGATTACCCTGAAATCCTGAACCGGAACTGCCACCTCCGTAACCCAGCCCATGGAAACCACCACCTGAACCGCCGGGCGGGCCATTATCTACTGGAACATATTGGAGTTCTTGAAATCTCGCATGATATAACAATCCTTCCAAAGATATGACGTTGGCTTCTCCTTTGATCCATGCTTCGGACAGGGTTGATTTAACAGGCGCTCCAAATTGGGGCATGAACCTCCGCCCCTCTGGGGCTGCTTGCCCTTACGGCGCTGGCTATTCTCCTGAGCATTGGTGGTAGCGACAAAGTCCAACCTGTTGTCGGCTTTGCGCTTACCACTTTTCCCATGGCCTGCCGGATTATGCTGCTGACCCTTGGTGTTGTCGTTCTCTTTCCCTTTCCCCGGTTTGTCCTCCTATGAGTCAGGGTCTTTGGTATTATCTGAATCGATGTACTTAACCAAAGCGGCCATAAGCGTGACATATCGTTGAAGTGACGTTTGAGCCTTCCTAACTTCTGTTTGAGCGGCAGAAAACGGCAATTGCCCTCCAACGTTAGCACTGCGGTATCTGCATTGATATGATCCGATGAATGCAAAATTGCTGAGACCCGCTTGACCCAATGGGTTGTGGACTCCCCCTCCTCTTGGACACAAGCGGCCAGATCCACAATTGACATGGGATGCTTACAAGTATCTTTGAAGTTCTGGATAAACCGGTGCTTCAACTCGGCCCATGATCCGACAGAGTTAGTTGGTAAGCACTTCAACCAAGTATGAGCTATTCCTTCCAATATCATGGTGAAGTATTTAGCACACTGCCTCATCCACATCTAACATCTCCATTGCCATCTTGTAGCTTTCAACCCATGCCTCTGGTTGTAAATCGGTGGTGTAATTCGGTACCTTACGAGGTCCCTTGAAGTCCTTCGGCAATCTCACATTACGCAAAGCGGGGGTAAGACACGGCACCCCTAAGGAACTGAACACCACACCTGGCTCCACTGAAGCGGTAGGGTGAACCGGAGTAGGTTGACGGGCTCCGTGCAGAGCTGCTAACTCGGCCTCTCGACGCGCGCAACCATGGTCTACCACATCCTGCGCATTAGCACCTCCCCCTGCCGGGTTGTGCCCTCGTGGCGGATTATGGTGACGTGCGCTACTTGATACGGCTGGTTCATCCTTAACGTGCCTGCTGTAGCTCCTGCTTGGACGGGGGGTGGAATGAATCCTCTCGCGGCTGTGCGAATATGCCTGCTGCTGGTTTAGAGCTGTTTGAAGGAGATCTCTGGCCCGCCGTGCCTCAATTGCAACTGGTGATTCGCCATCGGCCGGGAGAGCTGCCAATCGTGAAGCAGCGGCCACAATGTTGTCCAACGGGTTGGAGTAATGCCCGGGAGGTGTTGGAACATACTGTGGCACAAAGTTGTTCTGACGAGGCGGGTCCATCGTGCGCGGCTAAACCGGCGCTCCTGTTCATGGCGCCTCCGTCCGGTTTAATATTGGCTGGTTACTAGTCCCTGCTCCTGGCGTATTGAAGAGATTTCGTGGCTCATAACCCGACAGGAGATGCGATCGGTACCTTCTTCTCATGACTTCCTCAGAAGCGTTCTGATCGAGCCTAATCCGGTATGCCTGAGCTTCCAACTCAGCCCGTTCTATAGCCATCCTAGCGTTCTCTGCCGCTAGGTCCGCTTTTAGCCTGAGCTATCTGATCGTTTACCTTTGCAATCTCCACGTTGTGCTGATCCCGGGCTGCTGCATCCACCTCTGTGGCCATCAACGTTGCCAAAGCGTCGAACAAGTCAGACAGGACTTGAGCCGGAGACGGCGCAGAGCTTCCTTCCCCTACCGGCGTGGCCGTTGTTGAACCGGAGAGTATTGCTGCAGCAGCTGACGAATGAGGCGCCGACTGTGTACCGGCCATGAAGATAGCGGCCCGGTTTGGCAGATCAGGGGAGTCCGGCATACTGTTGCCCTCGGATCCTCCACCAATCTGGCCATCCTGCAGCTGATAAAGTGATTCAGTTTCTCCAGAAGACTCGTCGTCAGAACAGACAACGGTTTCTCCATCGGACACCGGTCCGTCCTCGTATTCTGCTCCATGGATGACGCCTATGAAAACATGCTTCGCCACGGGCTGAAGCAGCGAAGGGCTTGCACGCTGAGCCGTCTCGATGATGTCGGTGTAGATGTCCGGCTCAGGGGCCGGTTCGCCAATCTTGCCGATGAAGACGTGAATCCCACCAAAGGGGACCCGGTACCCGTATTCGATTGAATCGGCCTCGGGACCCCATCCCGCGTTGTCGATGTAGACCTTGTCACGACGACTCTTCGTCATCCAGTCCACAGCGTATCCCTTGAGTCCATCAAAGCTGCCCTTCAAGAACTCGAAACCATCGTGTGATAGCCCCACGGTGGGCGCCAACTGTCGTGGGTTTGTCACGGCAGATGTCCTTCTGAAAGGACTTAGTCATGGAGCCATCGCAACGGGTTAGCTTAAAGGGGTTAAACCGGACAAGGCGACACGGGGAGTTTATACTAGTTTGGCCCCTTCGATGAAGGTAAAAGCCTACGTCTAGTTGTGATTGGTATTGCTAGGGTTTCGAAGGCCAGGGAGCGAATCCGCTTTGTCTGGCTTACGAGTTGTTTTCTGTTGTTCCTAAACCGCTGCCGGGTCGTCCCTTTATATACATAGGTTGACTCCCGCCGGCTTACAGAGTCCCGAAGCCGGATCATAAACGTGTCCGGTTTGGTCTCTACCCTTCCTATCTTACAATGCAAGTTACATAACAAGGTCGGTTTACATCTATAGGCCTTAACTCGCCTCTGGGCCTTGGGCCTTCATAAAGCGCCATCATTCTTACGTCTTCACGGGCTTCTAGTCTTCATAAGGTTAATCCGGCTACCCCTGGCTGGTTTACATCCAGTAGTAATATCCCCAACAGTTTACTTGTTGGAAGATCATATGTTCAGATCCATTATGCATATTAATACCCCTCTGATTATGAACATGAATATGATTTGTGAGTAGTTACGTTTGTTCCTGAGGACATGGGAGAAGTATCGCTATAAGTAGTCATGTGAATTTCGTATTCGTTCAATATTTTGATGAGATGTATGTTGTCTCTCCTCTAGTGGTGTCATGTGAACGTCAACTACATGATACTTCACCATTGTTTGGGCCTAGAGGAAGGCATTGGGAAGTAATAAGTAGATGATGGGTTGCTAGAGTGACAGAAGCTTAAACCCTAGTTTATGTGTTGTTTCGTAAGGGGCTGATTTGGATCCATATGTTTCATGCTATGGTTAGGTTTAACTTAATACTTCTTTTGTAGTTGCGGATGCTTGCAAGAGGGGTTAATCATAAGTGGGATGCTTGTCCAAGGAAGGGCAGTGCCTGAGCACCGGTCCACCCACATAGCAAATTATCAAAATAACGAACGCGAATCATATGAGCGTGATGAAAACTAGCTTGACGATAATTCCCATGTGTCCTCGGGCGCGCTTTCCTTAATATAAGAGTTTGTCCAGGCTTGTCCTTTGCTACAAAAATAATTGGGCCATCTTGCTGCATCTTATTTACTTTTACTACTTATTACCCGTTACAAATTACCTTATCACAAAACTATCTGTTACCGATAATTTCAGTGCTTGCAGAGAATACCTTACTGAAAACTGCTTATCATTTCCTTCTGCTCCTCGTTGGGTTCGACACTCTTACTTATCGAAGGGACTACGATAGATCCCCTATACTTGTGGGTCATCAAGACTCTTTTCTGGCACCGTTGTCGGGGAGTGAAGCACCTTTGGTAGGTGGAATTTGGTAAGGAAAAATTTATATAGTGTGCTGAAATTTACTGTCACTTGTTACTATGGAACATAATCCTTTGAGGTGCTTGTTCGGGGTATCTTCAACCTGACCAGTAGATCAAGGAGTTGATCCTCAACCTACTGAACCTACTGAAAATGTTTACTTTGAAATTCCTTCCAGTATGATAGAGAAACTGCTAGCTAATCCTTTCACAGGTGATGGAACATTACATCCCGATTTGCACCTAATCTATGTGGATAAAGTTTGTGGATTATTTAAGCTTGCAGGTATGCCCGAGGATGTTATCAAGAAGAAGGTCTTCCCTTTATCTTTGAAGGGAAAAGCATTGACATGGTTTAGGCTATGTGATGATATGGGATCATGGAACTACAACCGATTGAAATTGGAATTTCATCAGAAGTTTTACCCTATGCATCTGGTTCATCGTGATAGCAATTATATATATAATTTTTGGCCTCGCGAAGGAGAAAGCATCGCTCAATCTTGGGGGAGGCTTAAGTCAATGTTATATTCATGCCCCAATCATGAGCTCTCAAGAGAAATTATTATTCTAAAATTTTATGCTCGACTTTCTCTCAGTTCTACAAGAATTTGATTTGCATATTATTAATAGAAAGGGAGCTGAGAACCCCGTTGCAGACAACTTGTCTATGTTGGAGAATGTTCTTGATGACCCACTACCTATTGATGATAGATTTCCTGATGAACAATTAGATGTCATGAATGCTTCTCGTAGTGCTCCATGGTATGCTGATTATGCCAATTATATTATTGCTAAATTTATACCACCTAGTTTCACATACCAGCAAAAGAAAAAAAATCTATGATTTAAGACATTACTTCTGGGATGCCCCACACCTTTATAAAGAAGGAGTAGATGGTATTATTAGATGTTGTGTACCTGAGCATGGACAGGAACAAATACTACGCAAGTGTCACTCTAAGGCTTATGGAGGACACCATGCTGGAGATAGAACTGCACATAAGGTATTGCAATCCAGTTTTTATTAGCCTACTCTCTTCAAGGATGCCCGTAAGTTTGTCTTGTCTTGTGATGAATGTCAAAGAATTGGTAATATTAGTAGACGTCAAGAAATGTCTATGAATTACTCACTTGTCATTGAACCATTTGATGTTTGGGGCTTTGATTATATGGGACCGTTTCCTTCCTCTAATGGGTATACATATTTTAGTTGTTGTTGATTACGTTACTAAGTGGGTAGAAGCTATTCCAACTAGTAGTGATGATCATAACACCTCTATTAAGATGCTTGAGACCCTAGATACTTAATGACTGATGGTGGTTCACATTTTATTCATGGTGCTTTTCGTAAGATGCTTGCTAAGTATGATGTTAATCATAGAATTGCATCCCCATATCATCCACAGCCTAGTGGTCAAGTAGAACTGAGTAATAGAGAGCATAAATTCATTTTGCAAAAGACTGTTAATAGATCTAGAAAGAATTGGTCCAAGAAACTTGATGATGCATTATGGGCATATAGAACTACATACAAAAATCCTATGGGTATGTCTCCATATAAAATAGTTTATGGAAAAGCATGTCACTTACCTCTCAAACTAGAACATAAGGCATATTGGGCCATTAAAGAGCTCAATTATGATTTCAAACTTGCCGTTGAGAAGAGGCCTTTTGACATTAGCTGACTTGATGAATGGAGAACCCAGGCCCATGAGAATGCCAAACTATTTAAGGAAAGAGTAAAAAGATGGCATGACAAAAGGATACAAAAACGTGAGTTTAATGTAGGTGATTGTGTATTGTTATACAACTCTCGTTTAAGATTTTTTGCAGGCAAAGTCCTCTCTAAATGTGAAGGTCCTTACTTGATCGAGGAGGTCTATCGTTCCGGTGCCATAAAAATCAACAACTTCGAAGGCACAAATCCGAGGGGGGTGAATGGTCAAAGAATCAAACATTATATCTCAGGTAATTCTATAAATGTTGAAACAAATGTTATTGAAACCGTAACCCCGGAGGAATACACAATAGTCACTTTCCAGAATGTTTCAGACTCCGAAAAGGAAGAGGGTATGTGGTACGATAAGTAAACCGACTCCAAAACAGTTCTAATAGCATTTTTTCTCCGTTTTGGAATATTTAAGAAAATAGGAAAATAAGAAGCAGTCCAGAAAGCACACGGGGCATCCACGAGGGAGGAGGGTGAGCCCTACCCCCCTGGGCACGCCCCCTTCCTCGTGGGCACCTCGTGTGCCCCCCGAACTCCGTTTTCTTGCATGATACTTCTTTTGGTCGGTAAAAATTCATTATATAATCTCCCGAATGTTTTGACCACCGTACCATGCAATTATCCTCTGTTTTTGTTTCGAGCTGTTTTCTGCCAGAGTTGTCAAGGCCAGGCATCATGTCGTCCTCCTTGTCGGTGTCAAAATCGGTGGATCTCGGGTAGGGGGTCCCGAACTGTGCGTCTAAGGCGGATGGTAATAGGAGGCGGGGGACACAATGTTTACCCAGGTTTGGGCCCTCACGTTGGAGGTAATACCCTACTTCCTGCTTGATTGATCTTGATGATATGAGTATTACAAGAGTTGATCTACCACGAGATCGGAGAGGCTAAACCCTAGAAGCTAGCCTATGGTATGATTGTTCTTGTCCTATGGACTAAACCCTCCGGTTTATATAGACACCGGAGGGGGCTAGGGTTACACAGAGTCGGTTACAAGGGAGGAGATCTACACATCCGAATCGCCAAGCTTGCCTTCCACACAAAGGAGAGTCCCATCCAAACACGGGACGAAGTCTTCAATCTTGTATCTTCATAGTCCAATAGTCCGACCAAAGGATATAGTCTGGCTGTCCGAGGAACCCTAATCCAGGACTCCCTTAGTAGCCCCTGAACCAGGCTTCAATGACGATTGTCTTTGGCATTGCAAGGCGGGTTCCTCCTCCGAATACTCCATAGAAGATTTTGAACAAAAGGATAGTGTCCGGCTCTGCAAAACAAATTCCACATACCACCATAGAGAGTATAATATTTCCACAAATCTAATCTGCTGACAACTTTTCATAACGTGACATCACGCCATGGTCCCGGTTATTATTCAAACTATTTTTCTCAACCAGCTACTGCACATATTGCGAGGTGGTTTTCTTGGCACGTCTTGTTGAAGCAGAGATCGTGTCCCCTTATCACGGGATTCTCATCAATATGTGTGTGGGTAATCCAATGGCACCATCAATCATGATGCTTGGGGAATAAGCGAGGTTTACCAGGCAAGTGGGGAGGCACGTAGTTTGTACCATCCTTATAAAGGGATAAGGACTCCTCTTTTTTACCCATGCCTTCTTCTTCCCTGCCCATCCATTCTCGCGCACTCGAGCTCCAGTATCCAAGTTTGCATCTTCTCCGCAAAAACACTCCGAACATGTCCGGAGCGGGAGGCAAGTGGATGGCCTCCTCCGTTACGGAGGAGAACATCACGAAGCTCTGAGAAGCCGGAGACCTGGCCGCAGATATTGCGCACCGGCTCCCAGGCGCGGGGCAGATCGTTCCTACCCCAAGCCCCACGAAAGGGTTGTATTCCTTACCCATTTCATCCGCGGGCTGGGATTTCCCCTCCATCCATTTGTTCGCGGGCTCATATTCTACTACGGGGTGGACTTCCATGATCTGGCCCCCAATTTCATCCTCAACATCTCGGCGTTTATCCTCGTGTGCGAGGCCTTCCTCCGCATCAAGCCCCACTTCGGCCTATGGCTGAAGACCTTCAATGTTAAACCGAAGGTGGTGGTCGGCCAGCAAGCGGAGTGCGGAGGTGCCATGGTGGGCAAAATGCCCAACGTCACCTGGCTCGAAGGCTCCTATGTGGAGACCGTAAGGGGGTGGCAATTGGGGTGGTTCTACATCACCGAGCCGCGCGACACCAACTGGGGTAGCGGCCCCCGAATTCCGATCCGGCATCCCCATGCGGCTCACCTCCTGGAAAGAGAAGGGCTTATCTTGGGGTTCATCAATGGAGCTGATCGGACTCCAGGACTGTGTTAAAAACATGATAAGCAAGAAAATCAAGCTTGTCAACGTGGTCCAGGTCATGCTCTTCCGCCGGATCCTCCCATGTCAAAGACGGGCATTCAATATGTGGGAGTTCGACTCGGTAAGGCACCAAACGCTGCGAGAGCTCTTCGACACGACGCACCAGGACATCTGGAGGGTGCTGCTCAAGTCTGCCAAGGTACTTCCTTCCCTTACCGAGGACCGCGGACTCAGCGAAAAGCGTCCTGCTAATCCAGTAAGCTCCTTATATCTCATAAGGCGTTTCTTTCCCTAGTATAATTATGTGAGGGATCTGAGCCTCCGCATTATTCGACAGGAATGGGTCGCGGCAGCAGAGCGGATCGACTGTCCGGCCCCACTACCTAAAGATCCAGCAAGTACTCTCCTAACGGAGATGGTGGTTCCGGCGCCCTATGAGGCGCTGGAGAAGAAGGCCAAGAAGAAGGCTGCGGGGACCAGGAAAGGTCTCCGACGCAAGGTTGTATCGGAATCGTCGTCCGATAACACCGAGACGCCCTCCTCCACCGAAGACGAGGAGGAGGAAGAGGAAAATTCTCCCCATCCAGCCAGTGGAGATAAGAAAAGGAAGGCCGCCCCATCCGGGGAGGCCGAAGGGTCCAAGAAGGGAAGAACCATCCTTCTGGACCGCTCCACCACGACCGCGTTCAACGACGAGGAGTGGTTGCCCAGGGACAAGCACCTGGCAAAGTGATAAAAAGGGAAGAACCATCCTTCTGGACAGTTCTGGTATATTTCGTTTTATTGTTTCTTATCATGCCGAACATGATCATGCAGCCCACCCAAGGACCGTCTCAACGCACCCTCTTCGGATGGGTCTCTGGGCCTGTCGGAGATGAACAGTGATTTTCTCCCGACCGCCTCCTCCCCCCACCCTACGGACGACACCGAGGTGTTGTCCCGAAGGGCAACAAACCAAGGGAAGGTAGTTCCGGGGGCGCCCCAAGGCGACCTCCCAGATGCTGGGCACATGGGAGGCAAGGCTCCCATGGGCCCTAATGATGGGGGCAGCAAGTCCGGCCCCCGGCTGAATACTGCACCGGAACCTCCAGTGGTTTCGGACTCTGTCAGGCGACCCCTCACTAAGGGGGGCGAGCCGTCTGTGCTGATGGCCTTTGTCCATCCAGAGGCACTAGACAACTTACTGGAAGCGCTTCGCGGCGCTTCCATTGACGAAGAGCACCGCACTGTGATGAGTGCGGTGGTAGAGAAGGTTCAGTCTGCTAAAAGCGGACTGACTGAAGCCTGTGCCAGCCTCCTAACGGGATTTGAGGTAATTAATCAATTTATAAGAAAATGTTATAGTATAGACATCAGCCCCTGATGCTCTGTTTGGCGTTCACAAAGAAAGGCCGAACAGAGGATCAAATAATAATCACAGGAGTCTAATCAGAATGTGTCTTATGTGTATAAGTAGGCTTCGCTGCTGGCCGCTACCGTTCGCACTGTGGAGGTCTCTGCACTGAAGCGGGACCTTGAGCGGTCGAAAAAAGAGCTCGGCCTTACCAAGAGGCAGCTCAAAGAGAACAAAGGTAAGTAATACCCGTCCATATATTGATAAGGAATAAAAAGGAATATGGTTGTTAAGTCACAGGATCATCATGAATTTTGCTAGGGGCCACAACCGAAGTGGCGGCCCTAAAGGAGGTGATGTCCGAGGCCGAAGACAAAGCGGCCAAGGAGCGCACCGAGCGCGAGAAGCAAGAGGCTCGAGTCGGTGAGGTGCAGCAAGAGCTCCAGGATTTCATCAAAAAATATGAGTCCTTGGAGCCTGACTCTAAGACGCAAGGGTCTGAGCTTGCAAAGGCCCATGAGAACGCAAAAAACGCCAAGACCTAAGCCCACAAGGCCCTTCGGGAGCTTCAGGCAGTCCATAAGATAGCGGCTGGTAAGGAATTCATTATGCAAAGCAAGCATGTGAAGGAAACTTTCCTTTTACTTACCCGAGTTCGGAGCTCTCCAGGAGCATTCGCAGATCTTCCCCGCAGTGTGTCCGATGCAGAGGAATTTTACCGGGCCGAGGAAGGGAGCTCGACGGAGAAGTTGTTCTGGTCTCTATATACTGGGGCCGAACATCCGGTGCCCTTGAGCGACCAGTTGAAGCAACTGGTCGAGCTTCACAAGGCGTCCGAACAGGCCATGAAGGGCCTCATAGTCCGGATGTGGCCTGGCGAGCCCCTGCCTAGCAGCTACTTCAGTCTAGTGAGGCAGCTTGTGAATGCCTGCCCACGGCTTGAAGTCATAAAGCGGTCTGTCTGCATTGAGGGTGCGCGCAGGGCTTTTGCCCGAGCGAAAGTGCACTGGGCGAAGATGGACGCCGAGAAGCTAGTGAACGAGGGGCCGCTGGAGGGCAAGGAGCATCGCCGCCCCAAAAAGTACTATGACAGCATCCTGAAGGGTGCCCGCCTTGTGGCGGAGGAATGTTCTAAGGATGTAATATTTGAATGTAATGTAATCATGTGATCCTATAATATGAAAACGAGTTCATGTGCGCTATATAACGCTTGTTGATTTAAAATATAACCTTCTGTGCGGCCGTTTATAGATTCTAAGAGTTGGCTAGTCATCGGCTTCTGCCCCCATGTAGCTAGTACTGAGGTGTTCGAGATAAATCTGATCACTCTTTATCCCAGTTTTGGGTCCTCCGAAGGAGGTGTTCAGCACAACGAACCAGGCAATCGGACTGTAAAGCTTTATCACTCTCACTTAGCCATAGAAGTCTACAATTTTAAATGTTAGCAAAGCCCCTAGTATTCGGAAGGCCGAACTTGGGGCGCTATGAACGCCTAAATCGGACAAGGCCAACTCCTCGCCTGAAGCGGAAAAAATCTTTAGGGATTTGGGACCTCTCAAACAGCGACCAGCTCTCGCCGCATCATGACTATCAGTTTTCGACTTTCTCTACTGAGGTGCTCATCCGGAAGAACCAGGACACAATCGCAGTAGTTCTCCCAGTGCTACCTTAGCCGATATAGCGGAACGTAAGGCACCAAAACATGGGAGCCGGGCAAACCCAACTATTGACCAAAGACATGATTCGGAGTTGATGGATATAATGTTATAAGTTTGGGGTGCCGCACTATCGAAAGTGTTCGGACTTTTCTTGCCGTGTTATGGGGTACACTGGAGTCCCTGGCGTACTGAACATACCAGAATGTACGGGAGCAACTTGTCATGAATAGACAAACAAGGAAAAAAGAAGATGAAGAAATGTAATAATAAGCTGATGCTGTGCATTTTTATTTATAGGATACGTCAAAGCATATGTGTATAAGTAGTACAATAAGGAAAAATAGGACTATCTGACATGTCCGATCCAAGGGCGAGCTGTGTGCGGGTATGTAAAACAGGTATAACGATCGGTATGAGAGACCATCTGGGTATTCCCTTGTACGTCCAAGCTTCTTGCTCCCTTGGTGCTTCCCTCCCGTGATGGGTTCGATGATCTAGCTATCAGAGAGGGCCTCCAGAGAATAGGGTCCTGAAAGGAAGAAAATGATAAAGATATACTGGTCCTGAGGCGGTTGAACCGCATTGTGGGACGTGCCATAGCCGTGCCTCCGCATATACGCATGGTATCTTTAGTGCGTAATTATGTACGCGCGGCGCAGATTTCGTCGCTTGACTGGGACTAGGACTGAGGCCGAATGGCTAGGCGAGCTCTAAACGCGCCTGGTGATTCTGTTGCAGGTTATTCCGGACTCGCTTGAATGTGTCTGTGGACCTTGTCGACGAATTGGCGGTTTGCCTCAAAAGGCTTCTTTGCACTTCTGCTGCAAGGGCCACAGTGTGCTCCTCCGTGCGGAGCGAGCGTTCTGTGTTTCCGTTAACTGTTATAACCCCGTGAGGGGGCCGTAGGTTTCACTAGTGGCTTATCTCAAGAAAAATAACAAATGGTGGGTGAACAAATTACCGTTGGGCAACTGATAGAACTTCAAATAATTATGACGATATCCAGGCAATGATCATTATATAGGCATCACGTCCAAGATTAGTAGACCGACTCCTGCATGTATCTACTACTATTACTCCACACATCGACCGCTATCCAGCATGCATCTAGTGTATTAAGTTCATGGAAAAATGGAGTAATTCAATAAGAACGATGACATGATGTAGACAAGATCTATCTATGTAGACATATACCCCATCGTTTTATCCTTTATAGCAATGATACATACGTGTCGGTTCCCTTTCTGTCACTAGGATCAAGCACCGTAAGATCAAACCCACTACAAAGCACCTCTTCCCATTGCAAGATAAATAGATCAAGTTGGCCAAACAAAACCCAAATATCGGAGAAGAAATACGAGGCTATAAGAGATCATGCATAAAATAGATCAAAGAAACTCAAATACTTTCATGGATATAAAAAGATAAACTGATCATAAACTCAAAGTTCATCAGATCCCAACAAACACACCGCAAAAAAGTTACATCATATGGATCTCCAAGGGACCATTGTATTGAGAATTCAGAGAGAGAGATGAAGCCATCTAGCTACTAACTACGGACCCGAAGGTCTATAAAGAACTACTCACGCATCATCGGAGAGGCACCAATGGAGGTGGTGAACCCCATCCGAGATGGTGTCTAGATTGGATCTGGTGGTTTTGGACTCTACGGCGGCTGGATGAATATTTTGATGACTCCCATAGGGTTTCTAGAATATTGGGGTATTTTTAGAGCAAAGAGGCGGTCCGGGGGGCACCCGAGCTGGGCACAACCCACCAGGGCGCGCCTGGGCCTCCTGGCGCGCCCTGGTGGGTTGTGCTCTCCTCGGAGCACCCCCAGGCGCAGCCAGGGCCCATTACGTGTCTTCTGGTCCATAAAAAATGTTCGTAAAGTTTCGTGGCATTTGGACTGCGTCTGACATTGATTTCCTGTGATGTAAAAAACAGGCAGAAAACAGCAACTGGCACTATGTCAATAGGTTAGTACCAAAAAATGATATAAAATGATTATAAAACATCCAAGATTGATAATATAATGACATGGAACAATAAAAAATTATAGATACGTTGGAGACGTATCAGCAATCCCAAGCTTAACTCCTACTCGTCCTCGAGTAGGTAAGTGATAAAAACAGAATTGTTGATTTGGAATGCCGCCTAACATGTCATATCATATTCTTTTCTTTATAGCATGGACATTTGGACTTTTATGTGATTCAAAGCAATAGTCTAGTTTTGACATGATATTTTAAATACTCAAGCATATCAACAAGCAACCATGTCTTTCAAAATATCAACGCTAAAATAAGTTATCCCTAGCCTAGCATGCTCAACCATTGATCCATTCATGAAACACACTCGCATATTAGCTAGACCCAATGCTCAAGTATGATCATATTGCCTCCTAGTTGGTGCTTTTATAAGAGAAGATGGAGACTCAAATTCAAAATAAAAATTGCATAAGGTAAAAGAAAGGCCCTTCACAGAGGGAAGTAGGGATTTGTTGAGGTGCCAGAGCTCAAAGCGAAAAACTTAGAGATAAAAACATTTTGGGAGGTGCATCCATCCCACCAACGAAAATGACTTAGAGTTCCCAACACTGTCCATGCTAGATATATCATAGGCGGTTCCCAAACAGAAAATAAAGTTTATCCCTTTTTCCACCATACTTTCACTTTCCATGGCTAGCCCTATCCATGGTTGCCTTTCATACCAACACTTTCCAAGGAATTTATTATTTGAGAACATAAAGTAAATTCATTTTTGCATTTCGGGACTGGGCATCCCTAAAACCTTTGCTTTACTCTCATGCAATGACAAGTGAATAAACACTCATCGTGAGAATAACACATCCGACATGGAAAATATTAGCCACCCCTCACCGCTCCGCGAGCGAAACAAACACACAAAAGAGAAGTTTATTTTGAAAATTAGAGATGGCACATGCAAATTTGCGTAGAACGGCAAAAGCCGCATATAGGTAGATATAGTGGACTCATGTGGCAAAACAGGTTCAAAGGATTTTGGATGCACAAGTAGAGATCATACTTAGTGCAAAATGAAGGCTAGCAAAAGATTGAGAAGCAACCAACCAAGAAACGAATAATATCATAAGCAAGCATTAAGCATAATTAACATCGAATAATGCACCATAAGTAGGATATAATTTCATTGCATGATTATTGACTTTCGTGCTTGCATAGGGAATCACAAACCTTAACACCAATATTCTTACTAAAGCATAATTACTCATCAACACAACTCACATATCACATCATCATATCTCAAAACTATTACTAAGAATCAAGTTCATTTTGTCCAATGATCTTCATGAAAGTTTTTATTATATCCTTCTTGGATATCTATCACTTTGGGACCAATTTTCATGTGTTGCTTTTGATAAGCTCAAACAAATATAAGTGAAGATCATGAGCATAAATTTTTCTTTCTCTCAAAATAATTTAAGTGAAGCAAGAGAGAATTTCTTCAACATTTTACTAACTCTCAAATAAATCTAAGTGAAGCAAGAGAGCATTTCTTCAAAAATACTAAAGCATACCATGCTCAAAAATATATAAGTGAAGCACTAGAGCAAGTCCATAGCTCATAAAAGATTTAAGTGAAGCATAGAGAGCAATTCTAACAAGTCATGTCATAATTTTGGCTCTCTCAAATAGGTGTGTCCAGCAAGGATTGATGACTTAAAACACAAAATAAAACAAGCAAAGACTCATATCATACAAGACACTCCAAGCAAAACACATAGTATGTAACGAATAAAAATATAGCTTCGAGTAAAATACTGATGGTCGTTAGAAGAAAGAGGGGATTGTTGGGGAACATAGTAATTTCAAAAAAATTCCTACGCACACGCAAGATCATGGTGATGCATAGCAACGAGAGAGGAGAGTGTTGTCTACGTACCCTCGTAGACCGAAAGCGGAAGCATTAGCACAACGCGGTTGATGTAGTCGTACGTCTTCACGATCCGACTGATCCAAGTACCGAATGCATGGCACCTCCGAGTTCAGCACACGTTCAGCTCGATGACGTCCCGCGAACTCCGATCCAGCAGAGCTTCACGGGAGAGTTCCGTCAGCACGACGGCATGGTGACGTTGATGATGTTGCTACCGACGTAGGGCTTCACCTAAGCACCACTACGATATGACCGAGGTGGAATATGGTGGAGGGGGGCACCGCACACGGCTGGGAGAGATCAATTGATCAACTTGTGTGTCTATGGGGTGCCCCATGGCCACGTATATAAAGGAGTGGAGGAGGGGAGGGGCCGGCCCTCTCTATGGCGTGCCCTAGGGGAGTCCTACTCCCACCGGCACGACACCATGATCTCCATCATCTTGATCTATATCAATATGTCGTCACATGGTCGTCTCGCCAACTATTGCTATCGCATAGCGATAATTGTAAAGCAATTATTTGGCACTTGCATCTTATGCAATAAAAAGACAACCATAAGGCTTCTGCCAGTTGCCGATAACTTCAACAAAACATGATCATCTTATACAACAACTTATATCTCATCACGTCTTGACCATATCACATCACAACATGACCTGCAAAAACAAGTTAGACGTCCTCTACTTTGTTGTTGCAAGTTTTACGTGGCTGCTACGGGCTGAGCAAGAACCGTTCTTACCTATGCATCGAAAACCACAACGATAGTTTGTCAAGTTAGTGTTGTTTTAACCTTCTCAAGGATCGGGCGTAGCCACACTCGGTTCAACTAAAGTTGGAGAAACTGACACCCGCTAGTCACCTGTGTGCATAGCACGGCGGTAAAACCAGTCTCGCGTAAGCGTACGCGTAATGTCGGTCCTGGCCGCTTCATCCAACAATACCGCCGAACCAAAGTGTGACATGCTGGTAAGCAGTATGACTTATATCGCTCACAACTCACTTGTGTTCTACTCGTGCATATTACATCAACGCATAAAACCTGGCTCGGATGCCACTGTTGGGGAACGTAGTAATTTCAAAAAAATTCCTACGCACACGCAAGATCATGGTGATGCATAGCAACGAGAGAGGAGAGTGTTGTCTACGTACCCTCGTAGACCAAAAGCGGAAGCGTTAGCACAACGTGGTTGATGTAGTCGTACGTCTTCACGATCTGACTGATCCAAGTACCGAACGCACGGCTCTCCGAGTTCAACACACGTTCAGCTCGATGACGTCCCGCGAACTCCGATCCAGCAGAGCTTCACGGGAGAGTTTCGTCAGCACGACTGCGTGGTGACGGTGATGATATTGCTACCGACGCGGGGCTTCACCTAAGCACCGCTACGATGTGACCGAGGTGGAATATGGTGGAGGGGGGCACCGCACACGGCTGGGAGAGATCAATTGATCAACTTGTGTGTCTATGGGGTGCCCCCTGGCCACGTATATAAAGGAGTGGAGGAGGGGAGGGGCCGGCCCTCTCTATGGCGCGCCCTAGGGGAGTCCTACTCCCATCGGGAGTAGGATTCCCCCTTTCCTAGTAGAGCTAGGAGCCCTTCCAAGTAGTAGGAGTAGGAGGGAAGGAAAGGGAAGGGAAAAGGAGAAGGAAGGAAGGGGACGCCCCCCCTCCCTAGTCCAATTCGGACCAGCCCATGGGGAGGGGTGTGGCCACCCTTTGAGGCCTTTCTCTCCTTTCCCGTATGGCCCATTAAGGCCCAATACGAATTCCCGTAACTCCCCGGTACTCCCAAAAATACCCGAATCACTCGTAACCTTTCCGATTTCCGAATATAGTCGTCCAATATATCGATCTTTACGTCTCGACCATTTCGAGACTCCTCGTCATGTCCCCGATCTCATCCTGGACTACGAACTCCTTCGGTACATCAAAACTCATAAACTCATAATATAACTATCATCGAAACCTTAAGCGTGCGGACCCTACAGGTTCGAGAACAATGTAGACATGACCGAGACATGTCTCCGGTCAATAACCAATAGCGGAACCTGGATGCTCATATTGGCTCCCACGTATTCTATGAAGATCTTTATCGGTCAGACCGCATAACAACATACGTTGTTCCCTTTGTCATCGGTATGTTACTTGCCCGAGATTCGATCGTCGGTATCTCAATACCTAGTTCAATCTCGTTACCGGCAAGTCTCTTTACTCGTTCCATAATACATCATCCCACAACTAACTCATTAGTTGCAATGCTTGCAAGGCTTAAGTGATGTGCATTACCGAGAGGGCCCAGAGATACCTCTCCGACAATCGGAGTGACAAATCCTAATCTCGAAATACGCCAACCCAACAAGTACCTTCGGAGACACCTGTAGAGCACCTTTATAATCACCCAGTTACATTGTGACGTTTGGTAGCACACAAAGTGTTTCTGTGGTAAACGGGAGTTGCGTAATCTCATAGTCATAGGAACATGTATAAGTCATGAAGAAAGCAATAGCAACAAACTAAACGATCAAGTGCTATGCTAACGGAATGGGCCAAGTCAATCAACATCATTCTCCTAATGATGTGATCCTGTTAATCAAATGACAACTCATGTCTATGGTTAGGAAACATAACCATCTTTGATCAATGAGCTAGTCAAGTAGAGGCATACTAGTGACACTCTGTTTGTCTATGTATTCACACATGTATTATGTTTCTGTTTAATACAATTCTAGCATGAATAATAAACATTTATCATGATATAAGGAAATAAATAATAACTTTATTGTTGCCTCTAGGGCATATTTCCTTCAGGGATGCCACTCGGGGGCATCCCCAAGCTTAGTTGGTTGCTCATTTTTGGATAATAGCTTGGGATGCCGGGGTATACCCAAGCTTAGGCTCTTCTATTCTTCCTTCATCCATCGTAAGATAACCCAAAACTTGAAAACTTCAATCACACAAAACTCGACAAAACCTTCGTGAGATCTGTTAGTATAAGAAAGCAAACCACTACTATAAGTATTGTATCAAACCAATTCATTTTTTGTTTTTGCATTATATATATACTGTATTCCAACTTTTCTATGGCAAAAACTCATCAAAGAAAACCATAGAGCCATCAAAATAAGCACACAACACAAAGAAAACAGAATCTGTCAAAACAGAACAGTCTGTAGCAATCTAACTATTTTGAATACTTCTGTAACTCCAAAACTTCTGAAAAATTAGGACGACCTGAGAAATTTGTATATTAATCTTATGCAAAAGGAATTAGGGAAAAATCACTTTTCTGTAATTTATGAAATTTATTTTCGTGAGTGCATAAGTTTCTGTTTTTCAGCAAGATCAAACTACTATCACCTAAGAAGATCCTAAAGGCTTTACTTGGCACAACACTAATTAAAACAAAAAAACACAATCATAATAGTAGCATAATTGTGCAAACACTCAAGAACAAAAAGAAAAAAATAAATTTTATTCATTGGGTTGCCTCCCAACAAGCGCTATAGTTTTACGCCCTTAGCTAGGCATAAAGCAAGGATCTAAGTATTGTCATCCTTGTCCTTTTGAAAGCAAATAGAAAACTTCCTATCAATGGCATTTAATATTCTATTTTGTGAAAGCACATGACCATTGATAGCAGAAGAAAGATTAAGCACTTTGCGAAAATTCGTATCCAAACTAGCCTTCATCTCTTTGATTATTTAATTTTGATAAAAGCATAGAAGGGTAGTTGGCTCAACATTTTCTCCCTTGGGGTGCCCAAATATGGTTTTCATTTTTTCGTAAGTATCAACGGCATCCCCTTCAAGAAAACCGTTTTCAAATATATAATCCAAAACTTGCTTAAAGGAAGAAGGTAAACCAACATAGAAACTTTTAAGGTATATCTCTATTTGATATTGGGGCACATAGCTAGCTCGAATTCTCAACAGCCTATCCCAAGCATCTTTCAAAGATTCATCAAGTAAATAACGAAAAATTTTGGGATCGTCTTCATCAAAATTGTTAAGATTTTCCTTAACAACCCCGGTAAGTCCTTCCATGGCATCATTATTTATGAGCTTGGAGAGGACGGAGGGGCTATCCAAAGCATTAAAACTTGGGAGAAAACCCCTAGCCTTTTTAGGATTGGCCATGGCAATGGAGAAAAGAACTTAAGTAGACGAGAAAATTGGCGAGCGAAAAAGAAGGGCGAATAAAACGGCAAATTTTTGTGAAGTGGGGGAGAGGAAAACGAGAGGCAAATGACAAATAATGTAAATTGCAAGGAGATGAGATTTGTTCTTGGAAACCTGGTATATGTTGAAGATCCTCCCCGGCAACGGCGCCAGAAATTCCTTTTGATGACGCTTGAAGCTATGTCGGTATTTCCCCAAAGAGGAAGGGATGATGCAGCATAGCGGCGGTAGGTATTTCCCTCAGATATGAAACCAAGGTTATCGAAAAAGTAGGAGAACCAAGCAACACAACATAAACATCCCTTGCACACAAATAACAACACCTCACAACCCGACGTGTTAAAGGGCTTGTCAATCCCTTTCAGGTAACGGCACCAGAAATGGCGTGCGGAAGGGAGAAAGTTGTAATAGATTGAATAAATAGATCGCAAATAAAATAAAACACAGCAAGGTATTTTTGTATTTTTGGTTTAATAGATCTGAAAATAAATGCAAGGAAAAAGTAGATCGCAAAGGCAAATATATGAGAAAGAGACCCGGGGGCGGTAGGTTTCACTAGTGGCTTCTCTCAAGAAAAATAGCAAACAATGGGTGAACAAAGTACTATTGGGCAATTGATAGAACTTCAAATAAGTATGACGATATCCAGGCAATGATCATTATATAGGCATCACATCCAAGATTAGTAGACCGACTCCTGCCTGCATCTACTACTATTACTCCACACATCAACCGCAATCCAGCATGCATCTAGTGTATTAAGTTAATGGAAAAATGGAGTATGTAATAAGAACGATGACATGATGTAGACAAGATCTATCTATGTAGAGATAGACCCCATCGTTTTATCCTTAGTAGCAACGATACATACGTGTTGGTTACCTTTCTGTCACTAGGATCAAACATCGTAAGATCGAACCCACTACAAAGCACCTCTTCCCATTGCAAGATAAATAGATCAAGTTGGCCAACAAAACCAAATATCGGAGAAGAAATACGAGGCTATAAGAGATCATGCATAAAAGAGATCAAATAAACTCAAAATACTTTCATGGATATAAAAATATATAACTGATCATAAACTCAAAATTCATCAGATCCCAACAAACACACCACAAAAAAGTTACATCATATGGATCTCCAAGAGACCATTGTATTGAGAATTCAGAGAGAGAGATGAAGCCATCTAGCTACTAACTACGGATCCGAAGGTCTACAAAGAACTACTCACACATCATCGGAGAGGCACCAATGGAGGTGGTGAACCCCATCCGAGATGGTGTCTAGACTGGATCTGGTGGTTCTGGACTCTACGGCGGCTGGATGAATATTTCGACGAATTCCCTAGGGTTTCTGGAATATTGGGATGTTTATAGAGCAAAGAGGCGGTCCGAGGGGCACCCGGGGTGGGCACAACCCACTAGGGCGTGCCTGGGCCCATTACCTGTCTTCTGGTCCATAAAAAATCTTCGTAACGTTTCGTGGCATTTGGACTCCGTCTGATATTGATTTCCTGCGATGTAAAAATGAAAGTGCGTTATATCGACTAGAGGGGGGTGAATAGGTGATTTTTATGAATTCTTCACTGAGGAATTTCAAGGTGAAGAAATTCCTAAGCGAAGAACTACTTGCAGCGGAATAACTACTCAGATGCAAACATGGCAGGACATAAACATGGTTACCAAGATGAAATGAAGACAAGCACAGAGTACAGAAAGTGTAAACACAGGATAACACAGGATGAAGACAAACAAACTGAAGAAATTGAACTGAGGAAATTGAGAAATTCTTCAATCAAAGTCTTCAAACAGATATGAACAAGCACACAACAACTGTAATGAGGAAATGAAAGAGTTGAGGAAATAGAACCAGTAGGCTTGGTGAAGATAATGATTTGGTAGACCAGTTCCAACTACTGTGATAGTTGTACGTCTGGTTGGAGTGGATAGGTATTTAAACCTGAGGACACACAGTCCCAGACACATAGTCCTCGCCGTATTCTCCTTGAACTAAGGTCACACAGACCTCATCCAATCACTCGTGGTAAGTCTTCAGGTGACTTCCAAACCTTCACAAACTCCGTCACTCGGCAATCCACAATTTCCTCTTGGATGCTCTAGACCATCACGCCTAACCGTCTGGAAGATGCACAGTCTTCAAAGGTAACAAGCGTCGGATCCATGCAGGATCAATCTCTTTAGTGATGCTCAATCACTTTGGGTTTGTAGGTATTTGGGTTTGGGTTTTCCTAACTTGATGATTTTTGCTCAAAGTCCTCGGAGGATGGGATGCTCTCAAATGACAAGTGTCAGTTTCTCTCGGAGCAGCCAACTAGCTAGTGGTTGTAGGGGGTGGCTATTTATAGCCTAGGGATCAGCCTGACATGATAATACATAAATGCCCTTCAATGATATGACCGTTAGGTGGGTAGATATTTTTGGACAGCTGGGGCATATCACAGCAACGGTCGGAATTTTGACTATCAAATTCCTCAAGGCTATCATGTTCCTGACTTGTAGGCAATCTGCACTGGCGAATTCCTAACTCCTCACTCAGAACAAAATCCTCAAAGACCAGAAGAACTTCGTCTCTGTCACTGAAGAAATTGACTGAACTGCATGAGATTTCCAATGGCTTCACTCGAAGGGATTGGTAGGTGTAGGATTTTGAGTTGAGCATCACTTGGAAATTTTTCCTTAGTATTTCCTCGAACCCCTTTAACAGTACGGTTTTTCCTATGACTCAATAAAGAGAAAATGAAACTACGAAAACAAAAGTATTCGCGCTTCATGTTCCTTGAATGAATACCAAGTCTTCAAGGTCACACCAATTTCTTCATTTTCAAAGTCTTTAGAGATCCAAAGTCTTTAGTTGAAGAACTTCATTTTTAGGGGTCGACTTTCTCTGTAAATATCAAACTCCGCATAGACTTATAGACATGTGTACACTCACAAACGCATCAGTCCCTTAACATATAAGTCTTCAATACACGAAAATCACTAAGGGGCATTAGATGCACTTACAATCTCCCCCTTTTTGGTGATTGATGACAATATAGGTTATGTTTTCAATGGGGATAAACATATGAAGTGTAAATATTGATATTGAGGAATTTGATTGCAAGATATAGAAGAACTCCCCCTGAATATGTGCATAGTGAGGAATTTGCTTTCGAAGCAATGCACACTTGAAGAGTAGAATCATGGAGATATCCCCCTATATCTTGTAATTCATACACGCATTTGACATATAATATGAAGAATTTGAAATGCATGATGAAATATGGTGACTGATGTAATTCAGCATGCGTGCATTAACATTAACGAGGAATAGGCATGCAGAAGAACACAGCAAAAGTATCAGACCACCATAGAGTTTAAGTTTACAACTCGATCCAACAAAGTCATCAAAAGAACGAGAGTTGTAACTTAGCAAAAAACACCCATATATGTAGAACCTCTTGAAGACTAACTCAAATTTCTCCCCCTTTGTCATCGAATGACCAAAAGGATCGAAAAGTGAGGACTAACGCCCATATCAAGTTGATGGAGGAGCGCCAGCATTGTTGGGGTTGAGTGTTGTAGTAGGGCCTGCCGCAGTGTCGTCCAAGTCTTCATGCTTGTCCGTGTCATGCGATGAAGAATATGAGCTGGCCACCAAGGAGGGAACTTTGACCTTCTTGTATTTCTTCGGTGGTGGCTGAGACCAGTCAAAGTCCTGCTTGAGACCCATTTGCTTCAGATCTTCTTCACCATACAGATGTGACAGAACAGCCCAGGTGCGACCGAAGACTTCATGGAGGTAGTAATGGTTTTTCTTCACTGCATTGTGTGTAGCTATCATGTTGTGAAGAATTGAACCAAACTGACGCTTAACCCATTTGTGGTTGCAATCCACCTTCTGGTGTAGATCGAGGAGAAGCTCACGATTAGTCATCACCCTTGAAGCTGTGGCTTGAGGATTTGGCTTTGAAGCATTAGCGGCAGATTCATGAGTGGCAGAGTCATCATTGGTGGAGTAAGATGCAGCTTTGCGGAATTGACCATCTAATAGACGAATGCCTTCATCAATAAAAGCAATGGCCTTGCCCTTTTCATCAGATGAGGAAAATGTCCGTTTGAGGATTTCAATGGGGGGCAAGTAGCTGAGATGATACTGAAAATCAGCCTTGTAGTTGAGTGAAGACCTTGTTCTGAGGAATCTCATAATCCAAGGAGCATAAGGCTTCAGCTCAAACAGAGAGAGTGCAACATTTTCCAGAGTCCTCGTGAAGAAATCGTGATAGTTGACAGGAATGCCATGCATGATATTGAACAGCAGATTCTTCATGATGCCAACGACTTCTTCATCATTCGAGTCGTGGCCTTTGATTGGACTCAATGTCTTCGTCAGAATGCGATAGACAGTTCTAGGCACATACAGCAATTCCTTCACGAGGAATTTGGTCCTTGGGGCTTGACCAGGCTTCTGCGGCTTCATCAACACTTGCATGTAGTGAGCTGTAAGTTCAGGTGCATGGTATAGGCAATGAGCACCTTCAAGGGGAGGACTGACAGGCAGGGCATGAAGCAATTCAGAGGCCGGTGCTTTGTAGTGAGTATTCTCTGTCATGCAGTCCAATACCCAAGAGTTCACATTAGATGCATTTCCTGTGATGTGCAGTGTTGCATAGAACTGAAGAATTAGCTCTTCATTCCAATCAACTATACCAGTGCAAAAGTTGAGCTGTCCTGCATCATAAAGCACACTGAGAACAGGGGTGAAGCAAGGCAGTGATTCCATGTCCATGTGAGGAATATGCTCATGGTCGAAGACTTTGTCTTTGTTGAAGAGTAGTGAAGAATAGAAGTTGGCTTGGCTGGCAGTCCAGAAATGCTTCCTTCTAAGACGAGCAGAGTCATATGGGTTATAATCGGTGAAGAAAACATGCTCGCCGAAGAAGTCATCAGCCTTGAATTTTTGCTTCTTCGAGAAGGGATCCTTTGGCTTGGGCTGAGGAGTATCAGTTAATTGCATCACAACCTCAGGAATCGCAATCTCAGGATCCACGGGCTGAGGAATTTCAGGTTCTTCTTCAGTGGTAGCCTGGGTCTTCAATTCTTCATTTACAATTTCATCAGCACTAGTGGCTGGAATCACTTCATGGACAGACGGTGTGGGGTGCGGTTCTTCAGATCCCATTTGAACTGTAGTCACTGGGACTGAGGAATTTGTTGCAGAGGTGTGAACAGAGGAGAATTGGGGTGCTGACTTTCCCAAAAGTCATCGTTCATCACTGGAGTAGTGCTTACAATGTCCACATCTTCTTGTTCTTCATTCATTTCTTCAATGTCGGCCTCTTCAGTTGTGAACTAAGGCATGGGCGATGAGACAACTGGAGTTAAAGGGATTGCATCCACTTCAATTTCTTCATCAAACTGCTCTGAAGAAGTAGTAGAAGGAATATCTTCATCAGATCCACTTGGGATCACATATTCTTCATTAAAAGGAACGAGTTCCTTTGATGGAAAGCTTGAGACTGGAACAACATCAATCAGATTCTCAAAGGAGCTGGTCAATGTCTTCATCTTCCTCGGAGCTGAAGAATCTGATGAAGTTGATGCTTTACTTTTCTTCACAGCTACCCGCTCCGCAACCTTGGTCTTCTTCGCATCTGCTGCAGAAGGAAGAACTGGACTTGGTGTAGGTGCAGGAGGAGTAGAGGAAATTGGCTCAATTACTTCAGGCACAACAGATGCAGTTGCCCTGGCATGATCAGTTTCTTCAGGCGCAACACTAGTGGTTGCCCTAGCAGAGTCATCAGTGGCTGGAATGCAGTCATCATCCCTGGCACTAGCAGTTTCATCAGCAGCCTAATTTTCATCAGTGGTGCTGGCATGTTCTTCAGTAGGCTGAGCAGATGCCTCAGCCTAAGGAATTTCTTGTTGTGTTGGGGCTGCAACATTTGAGGTGAATTTATCAGCTAGTTTCATAAAACGGACCTTGGCTCCCAGCCAATCAGTGCGGTATGCATCAAATTCATCACTGAGTTTCTTGATCTCAGATTGAATAGTGACAAGTTCTTCAGTTGTCATAGTGACAACATTCTTCTTCAGGAAGCACCCTTCTTGTACTGCGCTTTCTTCAACTACCTGGCCTTTTCAAATTTCCACTTTTCTTCCTGAATGAAGGCAGTCAACATATGACTTTGGCCAGGAGTCAGCTTGAAGTCAGACATAGGAGTGTTGGGGTCCTTGTGCCAGAGATCAATGGAATCTAGGATCAGCTTTGGATCCAAAAGCAGAGATACATTTGTGCCTTTGGCTCTAGCAACCTTGAGCTGCCTGTCCCTGATGATTTCAGCAAGTTCTTCATCATCAGCTTCGTCTTCATCAGATGGCACATGAAAGGCGACCTGCTTCTTGTGAGGACTTGGTCGAGAACCTCGTCCAGCAGTGGCCTTTGTCTTCAGCGGAGTGGGGCTTGTTGAGGAATTTGGTGGTGCTAAAGAACTAGCAGAGGCTCCTGAGGCAATAGAGATGCTTGTTGTTCTTTGGCACGAGGTGAGGTGCACAGGTGCTGAGGATTTGGATGGAGGAGCTGTGGACTTTGGAGGAGCAGGTGCAGCTTGAGGAATTGGCCGTGAGGGCTTTGAAGAACTTGGTCGTGAGGGCATTGCTGAGGAGCTTGGCCATGAGGGCATAGAGGTTGAAGCACTGGCTTGTGAGAAGGCTTCTTGGGCATGGCCTTCTTTGGCTTGCTTGCCGAGGCCTCAACAGTGGTGGCAGCAGCAGCAGAGTCTTCATTGAATTTCCTCACTGCATCCTTAGCCATTTTGGCTAGCTTGGCCTGGCGCTTAGCCCATTCATCAGGATAGTCATCACCACGTTTGAGGCGGTAGGATCAGCTTCTTGGCCAGGTGCCAATGGAGGTCTTGGGCATGGAGGGTGAAGAGCGAATTTCTTCATGTACTTAGGAGTGACATATCTGTATTCCCTCCATTCCCGTGCCCATCTCCTCCTATCCTTTGTATGCACACCTTGCGCTGATTTTTGTCCTCCTTTCCATGTTTAGCCTCATCAGGAGTGCAATAATCCTTGTAAATGTCATCTGGGATTTCGAAAGCAGTGTTGACCTCAGGTCTCTTTCCACCCTTCTGGGGCTTCTTTCCATCAGCCATTTTCTTCAACTGAGGAATCTGAACAATAGAATTTTCTGAAGAGGTGTGCAACTTTTCTTCGAGGAACGCTTCAAATGAGTTAAGTTGATGAGAACCTAGAGATTCAGCAGCGGACATGTGTACTTGTGAACAGAGTATAGTTGCAAAGAATTTGGAGAGGTCATATGCGTTCTCAGAAGTTTTTGCAAAAGGACAAGTTTGAGGAATTTGACCAGATGAGTCTTGAAGAATTTCACTAAGAGTTCTTTGTCTTAGGTTCCAGAGTTGTACAGACCGAAAATCCACACAATTGAGGAATCTTGAAGAAAAATGTTGCTTAAGGAAAGAGATCACGAACAGATGTTATGTGAGGTGTCTAGTGTGTGAAGATTTGAAGAATAAACACATTTTGAAGATTTTGTGGAAAACATCCAAATCAATGAGGGCAGTAAAAGTAAATTTTAATTACCCTTGACGAAGAATACGACGAACTGGGAAGTGTAGATTTGAAGCTCGTCGGTTCAGATCTTCCACGCCCTAACTTGGCATAGGAAGACAGCTACAGTGGCGGCGGAGTGAAGAAATCCGCGACCGGTGCGAGTACGACGGCGACGAGGTCGAGGCAGTGAAGCTCTTCCTCACCGGCGATGATGGAAGTAGCGGCGGCGCTAGGGTTTGAGAGCTCGAGCGAGGGAGTGAGGTCAAGCGGAGTAAAAAACGAAGTGAGGAAGGGGAGGGGTATTTATAGCTGAGGTGAAAAACCACTCGTCCGAAGAAATTGGACGAACGTGCCCCTGACCCTTCTCATTCGCTTGACATGTGTCACCCACGTACTGAGAGGTGGAGATCGTGTGAGATCGTGGGTGAATAGATAAGTATTATCATGGGATGTGGAACGGTTTAGGCAGCAACAGCCGAAAATTCAGATTAAAATATTTTAAAGTTTTTGTTGGCAAATTCTTCAGCTGACAAGGACACAGTGAAGATTTTGAACGAGTTTCAAATAGAATGCACATGAAGAATTTGTGAATAGATTGGGTTGAGTTTGGCATAGAGGGGGAAGGGTCCGATCACATTCACTTAGCAGAAAAAGGCAACTTGAAGAAATAACAATAAGTGAATGTCGTAGAGGACATAAACTCATATATATATATATATATATATATATATATATATATATATATAATTTGTCCTATATAGGGAAAATCCATTCTACTACCGGGTGTAGTTACACCCACTTCTCATATAGCCAATGAAGAACAACAACGGAAAGAGTGAAGATAAAGCCAAGTTGAGGAAATCAAACAACTGAGGAAAATAAAAAATGATGAGAAACTCAAATTGAAGATTTTCAACTTTTGGTGGTGGCGTGACCCACCGTATAAGAATGATGATTTCAGACACCGCGTACAATTATCGTAGGGCTCTGAGAATCAAATTTTTCATTAATTTCTTCACACCTAGAGGGTTAGTCTTCATTGATTGAAGAAAAACATTACTTCGTGTGTTGCACATTTAAGTCATCAATTTTTCATAAGTGTTAGGATGTGTGTCCTTTTCAAAGGACATTCGAAGATTCTAGGATATTTAGCTCACACCGCAACTTGGTAAATCTCTTCTCATCCAAGGGCTTTGTGAAGATATCGGCTAGCTGGTCTTCAGTCTTCACATGCTCAATAGAAATGTCGCCCTTGAACACATGATCACGAAGAAAATGATGACGAATCTGAATGTGCTTTGTCTTCGAGTGCTGAACTGGATTATGAGCAATCTTGATGGCACTCTCATTGTCATAGTAGAGAGGCACATTCTTCAGGTTGATGCTGTAGTCCTTGAGGGTTTGTTTCATCCATAGCAATTGTGCACAACACGAACCAGCAGCAATGTACTCAGCTTCAGCAGTAGACAGTGATACACTGTTCTATTTCTTCGAGGACCAACAGACCAAAGATTGTCCGAGGAAATGGCATGTGCCTGATGTTGACTTGCGGTCCACACGGTCACCAGCATAGTCAGAGTCTGAATATCCAATGAGATAAAAAAACCGAGCCCTTGGGATACCATAATCCAAGTGTTGGTGTGTGAGCTAGATATTAAAGAATATGCTTCACAGCCTTATGGTGTGATTCCTTCGGTGTAGCTTGAAATCGGGCACACATGCAAACACTAAGCATAATATCTGGCCTAGAGGCACATAAATACAACAAAGAACCAATCATGGAGCGGTATACCTTTTGATCGAAGTCAATACCATTTTCATCAGTGCATAGATGGCCATTTGTGGGCATAGGGATTTTGACACCTTTGCAATCTTGCATGCCGAATTTCCTCAATACATCCTTGAGGTATTTTTCCTGAGATATGAATATGCCATTGCGTTGTTGACGAATTTTAAGACCTAAGAAGAATTTCAATTCTCCCATCATAGACATTTCATATACCTCCCTCATCATATAACCAAATTCGTCAGTGTAACGTTGGTCAGTACAGCCAAAAATGATATCATCAACATATATTTGGCACATAAACAATTCACCAACATAAGATTTAGTGAAAAGAGTTGGGTCAAGTGAACCGGGTTTAAAGCCTTTCTTCATGAGGAATTCCTTCAAAGTATCATACCATGCCCGAGGGGCCTGCTTGAGGCCATAGAGGGCCTTGTTGAGTCTGAAGACTTTGTCAGGATGCTTTGGATCTTCAAAACCTGGGGGTTGAGCAACATATACTTCTTCCTCAAGCTTACATTGAGGAATGCACTTTTCACATGCATTTGATATAAGATGATGTCATGATGGTTAGCATAAGCAGGTAATATGTGAATAGCCTCAAGTCTAGCAACAGGTGCAAAAATTTCATCGAAATCAATTCCTTCAACCTGAGTGTAGCCTTGAGCTACAAGCCGCGCCTTATTCCTCACCACAAGGCCATTTTCATCTTTCTTGTTGCGGTAGATCCACTTTGTGCCAACGACATTGCGCTCGCGAGGGTCTGGACGTTCGACCAGTTCCCAGACATTGTTGAGCTCGAATTGATGTAATTCCTCTTGCATAGCTTGAATCCACTCAGGCTCTAGAAATGCTTCATCTACCTTAGTGGGCTCTAAGATAGATACAAAAGCAAAATGCCCACAAAAGTTAGACAAATGAGAAGCTCTTGAGCATATGAGAGGACCTGGAATGTTGATGTCGCTGATGATTTTCTCAGTCTGCACTTCATTTGCAACGCGAGGATGAGCGGGTTGTCGTTGAGGAATTTGATCAGCATTTGCTTCAGCATCATTTTCCTCAAGTGCATCAGCATGATGTTCTTCATGTTCTGGAATAACTTCTTCAGTAGATTCTTCGGTAAGAATAACATCCTCAGTAGCCTTGAACTTGATGGATTCCTCAGGTGATTTTTCATCTAGCACAGGAGGTAGGTGCTCTCTTTGCAAGCCATTAGTTTCATCGAACCACACATCTACAGTTTCAACAACCTTGTGGTGAATGTTGTTGAAGACTCTGTAGGTGTGCGAGTCCTTTCCGTAACCAAGCATAAAACCTTCATGTGCTTTCGGTGCAAATTTAGAACTGTGATGAGGATCTCTAATCCAACATTTAGCACCGAAGACTTTGAAATAACTCACATTGGGTTTCTTGTCAGTGAGGAGTTCATATGCAGTCTTCTTGAAGAATTTGTGAAGATATACCCTGTTGATGATGTGCCACGATGTATCAATTGCCTCAGTCCAAAAACGATGAGGTGTCTTGTATTCATCAAGCATAGTGCGAGGCATCTCAACAAGTCATGTTCTTGCGCTCCACGACGCCATTCTGCCGAGGAGTATAAGGAGCAGATAACTCATGAGTAATACCAAGTTCATCAAGATAGTCATCAATACCAATATTCTTGAACTCAGTTCCATTGTCACTTCTGATGTGTTTGATCTTCACACCAAAGTTTGTAGAAACCCTCGAGGAAAATCGTTTGAAAACTTCCTGCACTTCATGTTTGTAAGTAACAATATGCACCCATGTCTAACGAGAGTAATCATCAACAATAACAAAGCCATATAGAGATGCTTCATTAGTGAAAGCAGAGTAATGGTTAGGACCAAAGAGATCCATGTGAAGTAATTCAAATGGTCAAGTAGTGGTCATGATAGTCTTCGCTGGAAGCGTGGCCTTGTTCATCTTTCCAGCTTCACAGGCTCCCCATAAGTAATCCTTGAGGAATTTGGCATTCTCAATGTCAATGACATGCTTCTTCTTCGCGAGCGTGTGCAAGTTCCTCATGCCAGCATGACCAAGTCGTCGATGCCATAGCCAGCCTTCTGAAGCTTTTGCAAATAGACATATAGCGGGTTGTGGTCCTGTAGAGAAATCAACAATATATAGATCTCCTCTCCTAAAGCCTTCGAAGACTTTAGAATTGTCAGCTTCCATGATCACAACACAACGATACTTGCCAAAGATAACAACCATATCAAGATCACAAAGCATTGAGATAGACATGAGGTTGTATCCTAAGGACTCGACAAGCATGACTTTGTCCATGTGTCGATCCTTTGAGATCGCAACCTTACCTAGACCCAATACCTTGCTTTTGCCTTTGTCAGTGAAGATGATATGCTTCAGATGCGATGGAGATAAGGGAACATCCATCAATAGATTCTTCTCACCAGTCATGTAATTCGTACATCCACTATCGAGGACCCACTCATTGGCTTTGGGTTGATCATCCTGCAGATGAATTAGTGTAGCTTACAAACTCATGTACTTCATCAGTGAAGAATATGATATCAAATTCATTAGATCAATTTCATCAAGCAATAGAATAGATAGAACAGTATGAGGACGTGAGAAATGAGGATTCATTTCTTCATGATCAGTCTGCGTCCTTTCAGGCAATTTTCAGGTCTCCATCAAATTCTTCAGACGTTTAAGCACGTCTGGAGACCTGACCCTGCATAAGAGATGGTAAAGAGTTCATCATTCTGCGAGCTCCATAAGAGAACTGAGGCATTGTAGCCATTCCACTTCGTTTCACATAAGAGGAGTTAGGATAAGCATATGAATAAGCAGAGAAGTTCTTCGAGGACTTATGAACATAATGGTTTGAAGAATAATGCACATATTCATAGCCCTTAGAGCTTCCCTACGAAATAGAAGCGTTAGCACTATGATGTTCATGTGAGGACTTTGATCCATTTGAGGGATTTGATCCACGTGAGGAATTTGGTCCATATGAGGACTTGCATCCATATGAAGAATTTGGTCCATATGAAGAATTTTGTCTGGGGTTCCTATTCTTCACGGGTGGTGTCATGATGACATTCACCTAAGGATTTTCAAGGCACCTTTTGGGAACCCAGATTTTCTTCATTGGGGGACCGTTCCTGCAGTTAGTGCCAACATATCTAGCAAATACTTCACCATTCTGATTTTTTGAACAGTTTATAGTTGGAGTCAAATGACTCATCAGAAGAATGAGGATATTGACATGTAAAGCCAGATAAAGTAGATGGATCTACTGGAGGTCCCTTTGCAGCAACCCATGAGGTTTTGGGATACTACTCAGGCTTCCAGTATGTCCCATCAGCATTGAGTTTCCTCTCAAAGTCAATACCCTCTTTCCTAGGGTTCCTGTTGAGGATCTGCTTTTTAAGAACATCACAAAGAGCCTGATGCCCTTTGAGGCTTTTGTACATGCCTGTCATATATAATTCCTTTAGCCCTGCATCATTAGTGATACTAGCAATATCCTCAGATGAGGAATTAGTGATAGCAGAGACAGTTGAAGAATTTGTAACATTAGAAGCATTTGAACATTCAGGTGAAGAATTAGCAGATTCACGTTCAATACACTTCAAACATGGAGGAATGAATTCTTCCTGAGCAGCACTGATTTGTTGAGCAAGTAATGAATCGCGCTCCTTCTGAAGATCTTCATAACTCACCCTTAACTTTTCAAGATCTTACTTTCTTTGAAGAAAATCATAAGAAAGCTTCTCATGATCAGATAAGATAGTGTTATGATGACTTTGAAGGTTTTCAAACTTAGACTGAAGTCACTGAAGATTTTTAAAGGTTTTAGTGCGATCCATTTCTTCACCCAACATATCATCACTTTTGTCTAGCATGTTTTGAACCTTTTCAAAAGCCTTTTGTTGTTTCACAGCAATCTTAGCAAGTTTAGAGTAGCTAGGCTTGAGGTTTTCATCAGATTCATCCTCACTTGATTCAGAGGAGGGATATTTGAGTACCTTAGCACCCTTTGCCATGAAGCAATAGGTGGAGCGTAGCCATCATCATCAGCATCAGCCTTGTTGTAGAAGCCATTTTCTTCAGTGTTGAAGATGGACTTGCTGACGAACGCAGTAGCGAGGGCTAGGCTCGCCACACCAGATTCTGACTCCTCAGATTCCTCCTCTTCCTCATGTTCCTCAGATTCAGCTTCAGAGTCCATTTCCTTGCCAATGAATGCCCGAGCCTTCTTAGAGCTGCTCTTCTTGTGAGATGAAGACTTTGAGGATTTTGATGATGAAGACTTTGAAGATTTCTTCTTCTTCTTTGAGTCATCAGAACTGTAATCCTTGTATTTCTTCTTCTTTGATTCCTTTTCCGACTGAGGACAATCTTGAATGTAGTGACCATGTTTCTTGCATTTGTGGCATAGCCTCTTCTTGTAGTCACTGGATGAGGCATCATTGCTCCTTGACAATTTTCCAAAACGACCACGCCTTGGGAACTTCTGAAATTTCTTCACGAGCAATGCTAGCTCTTGGCTCAGTTCTTCAGGATCACCAAGGCTGCTACTAGAATATTCACCTTCAGATTCAGAGACGGCTTTGGCCTTCAGGGCGCGTGATCTGCCATAGCTCGGACCATAGAGACCTCTCTTCTCAGCAAGCTGGAACTCATGAGCGTTTAGCGTCTCGAGGATATCAGCGGCATCAAGTGACTAGTAATCTCCACGTTCTTGTATCATCAGTGTCAGTGTATCAAATGAGGAATCAAGCGATCTCAGCAATTTCTTCACCACCTCATGGTCGGTGATGTCAGTGGCACCAAGAGCTTGAAGCTCATTTGAGATGTCAGTGAGGCGATCGAAGGTTTGCTGAACATTTTCATTGTCGAGTCTTTTGAAGCGGTTGAAGAGATTGCAAAGAACGTCAAACCGAGAGTCACGTTGAGTTGAGACTCCTTCATTGACCTTGGACAGCCTATCCCAAATAAGCTTAGCAGTTTCCAAAGCACTCACTCTACCATACTGCCCTTTGCTCAGATGGCCACATATGATGTTCTTCGCTTGAGAATCGAGTTGCTTGAATCTCTTCACATCAGCAGCATTCAGAGAAGGTGTGACTGAGGGAACACCATTTTCCACAACATACCAAAGATCGTTATCAATTGCCTCAAGATGCATTCGCATCTTATTCTTCCAATATGGGTAGTCCGTCCCATCGAAGGTAGGACACCCAGCAGAGACCTTGATCATACCTGCGGTCGACATAACTAAAACTCCATGCGGTTAAACCAAAATCACATAGAACAAGGGAGTACCTTGCTCTGATACCAATTGAAAGTGCGTTATATCGACTAGGGGGTGAATAGGCGATTTTTATGAATTCTTCACTGAGGAATTTCAGGGTGAGGAAATTTCTAAGCGAATAACTACGTGCAGCAGAATAAGTTCTCAGATGCAAACATGGCAGGACATAAACATGGTTACCAAGATGAAATGAAGACAAGCACAGAGTACAGAAAGTGTAAACACAGGATAACACAGGATGAAGACAGACAAGCTGAAGAAACTGAACTGAGGAAATTGAGAAAGTCTTCAGTCAAAGTCTTCAAACAGATATGAACAAGCACACAACAATTGTAATGAGGAAATGAAAGAGTTGAGGAAATAGAACCAGTAGGCTTGGTCAAGACAATGATTTGGTAGACCAGCTCCAACGTGACATTTGTATGTAACGCCCTCGATGCGGCTATATCTCCCACGTGTCGAAGCACGACTTAGAGGCATAAACGCATTGAAAGCAATGTCGCAAGTGAGGTAATCTTCACACAACCCATGTAATACATAAGGGACAGAGATACATAGTTGGCTTACAATCGCCACTTCACACAATTACATGAATAAAGCATTACATACATCCAGATACACTCAAGGTCCGACTATGGAACCAAAATAAAAGAAGACTACCCCAAAAGCTACACAGATCCCCAGTCGTCCCAACTGGGCTCCACTACTGATCAACTGGACACGGAACAACACAAAGGACAAGATCTTCATCGAGCTCCTCCTTGAGCTTGGTTGCGTCACCTGCTCGGTAACATCGGCACCTGCAAACTGGTTTTGGAAGTATCTGTGAGTCACGGGGACTCAGCAATCTCACACCCTCGCGATCAAGGCTATTTAAGCTTATAGGTAAGGGAAAGGTATGAGGTGGAGCTGCAGCAAGCAACTAGCATATATGGTGGCTAAAATATATGCAAATGAGAGCGAGAAGAGAAGGCAAGGCACGGTCGATAAAACTATCATCAAGAAGTGATCCTGGAACAACCTACGTCAAGCATTACTCCAACACCGTGTTCACTTCCCGGACTCCGACGAGAAGAGACAATCACGGTTACACACGCGGTTGATTCATTTTAATTAAGATAAGTTTCATGTTATCTACAACCGGACATTAACAAATTCCCATCTGCCCATAACCGCGGGCACGGCTTTCGAAAGTTCAAAACCCTGCAGGGGTGTCCCAACTTAGCCCATCACAAGCTCTCACGGTCAACAAAGGATATTCCTTCTCCCAAGACAATCCGATCAGGATCGGCATCCAGGTTACAAGACATCCTTGACAATGGTAAAACAAGTCCAGCAACACCGCCTGAATGTGCCGACAAATCCCGATAGGAGCTGCACATATCTCGTTCTCAGGGCACACTCAGATGAGCTCTCCATACAACTAAAACCAAACCTCAAGTTTCCCCGAGGGGGCGCTGCACAGGGCTCTAGTTTGGACCAACACTCAGAGGAGCACTGGCCCGGGGGGGTTAAAATAAATATGACCCTTGGGCAGGCCTACCCAAGGGAAAGAAAAGGCTAGGTGGCGAATGGTAAAACCAAGTTTGGGCATTGCTGGAGGAGTTTTATTCAAGGCAAACTGTCAAGGGGTTCCCATTATAACCCAACCACGTAAGGAACGCAAAATCCGGGAACATAACACCGATATGACGGAAACTAGGGCGGCAAGAGTGGAACAAAACACCAGGCATAAGGCCGAGCCTTCCACCCTTTACCAAGTATATAGATGCATTAATTAAATAAGAGGTATTGTGATATCCCAACAAGTAAACATGTTCCAACAAGGAACAACATCTCCATGTTCCAACAAGGAACAAACTTCAATCTTCACCTGCAACTAACAACGCTATAAGAGGGGCTGAGCAAAGCGGTAACATAGCCAAACAACGGTTTGCTAGGACAAGGTGGGTTAGAGGCTTGGTTCAACAATATGGGAGGCATGATAAGCAAGTGGTAGGTATCACAGCATAGGCATAGCAAAAGAGCGAGCAACTAGCAAACAAAGATAGAAGTGATTTCAAGGGTATGGTCATCTTGCCTGAGATCCCGCAAGGAAGAAGAACGAGTCCATGAAGAAGACAAAAGGACGTAGTTGAACGGGTCCTCACAAACGCGACGTTATCGGAACCAACCCGAAGAAGCAACACCGGAAAGAATCAAACAACCATCACATAATCATGGCATGATGCGCAAACAAGTATGATGCATGTCCGATTTAATGATACAAGGCATGGCATGGCAAAGTGCACAAACAATCCTACAGATTAAGTGGAGCTCAATATGCAATGAGTTGCATATTGACGAAAACACCACATTAATTATTTAGTTCCTCTCGTTTATGTACCCAACAATATTAAATGTTGATTAACATGGCAAGGGGTGAAACAAATGAAAACTACCTATCTAGGCAAGTTTAAATGAGGCCGGAAACAACGAACAACAATTCCAGTAAATCCCCATATGTATATATTAGGTTTGGTACTGCTCTACCCTAAACACAATTTTAAAGTTATTAAACATGCAAAGTAAAGCCACCATGTTAAACTAGGCATTTTTCTACCCCAATTACATATAAAGATTGTTAGGTTTGGAGCTACAGTTATTTTGTTATGGAATAAAGCATTTTAGCATGACATAGGAGCAAATTTAACCAAACATCATTTTAAACATTTTAAACAAGATTGAAAATTGGAAATTATTAAACTAGACAAAATTCTAAGCAAGTTTCATATATAAAGTTTTTATATATGATGCACGGTTTGTGAGTTAAAATATGCATGATTTTTAGGGGCTAAACTGCGAAACTGGCATCTCTGGAAAATAAATACTAAAAAGGCAGAAGGGAAAAAACATGATATGGGCCGAATCTGGCTGGGCCAACCGGAGCAGAGGCGATGGGGGTCTCACCATGGGCCATAGCCCAGATCTGGAGAGGTAGGCCGGCCTTGGTGCTGCTGGGCTTGGATCTAGCAGCGGCTGGGCTAGACCATGGCTCACACGGCCCACGACAACGATGGAGTCGGGCCTTGTTGGGAAAGAAACGATGGGCCGGCTCGGTCAAAATGGACGGAGTCAACGCGGGCACCGCTAGCTCATCTTCAGCGCAGAGAAGCAGGGGCGTGGCAGCTGCAGAGGTTCGTCTCTGCTCGAAGCAGAGCGAGCGGAGGCCGGCGACAGAGGACTCCGGTGGGGTGGCGCGGCTGTCGAAGCCTGGGACGGCGGCGGCTTGGACCCGGCAGGAGAGAGATCCAGATCGGGGTCCCACCCTGGTGAACAACGAGGGCAGCGGCAGACCAAGGCGAAGCGAGGGAGGCCCGTGACGATGCGAGGGCAGACTTGAGGCGCAGGCGAGGAGGCAGGGCTTGCCGGCGGCATGGCCAGATGCGGAGGTTCGCCTGCTGCGGTGGCTCGAGGAAGAGATGACGGAGGGGCGCGGCTCCAGGCGCAGGACGGCGAGGCGAGGGACTTGGCGGTCAAACTTGGCGCGGCGCAGAAACTTGGCAGACGGCGGCGAGCGGAGTTGGGCGTTCGGAGGAGCTGCAAGGACATGGCAGGGAATCGAATTCAGAGAAGTAGCAACGAGGGATGAAGGAGAGGACGACCATGGCGTGGGACGGAGCTCCTGTCGAAGGACATCGGCTGTGCAGGAAAGTTGATGCGGCGCTGGGCATGGCCCGAAGCAGAGGAGGCAGCGGCGCATGGATCTCCGAGGCCAATGGTGGTCTCCCTGGCCTGCTGGGTGCGCCGGCGACGTGGAGGCGAAGGTCAGAGGGTGCGGGAGGTCCTGCTGCGGCTTGCTGTGGTTGGGCGGCGGTGGAAATCAAGGAAGTTGGTCGGGGCCGCTGGCTGGATCTGGCAGGAGAGGAAAACGAGGAATTGGATTGGGGAGGATCCCGATGGGGATTTGGTGGAGTGCGGCGGTGGCTGAGGGGAACAAATGACCTAGTTTTTCGGGTTTGATCTGAAATATATATAGCAAAAGGATTTTTGGGTAGGGGCTAATCCATCCCTCCAATCATAATCGGACGGTCGGGAAAAATAGGCTAGGGAGCCCAAATAAGAAAAACGGAGACGTTTTGTAGATGTTTGGGGATGATCCGGACACGACGGTGACGACTGCTTGGGTCGGGTTCGGGACAATTTTCAGACGCGCACGCGAGGAGGGCCGCGGGCTGACGAGAGAGGATAGGTTGGGGGCTAGCGGTGAGTGGACTGTGTAGACGGTCTCAAGCTGAGAGAAGAGAAGAGAGAGGCCCGGCGACTGTTTCCGAAGACCGAAAGCGTCCGACGTTTGACCGACTATAATGCCGCTATAGTTATCCGTTGGGGCGTCAAACGGACTCCAAATGCGATAAAACTTGGCAGGCGGCCTACTAACAACAAAACAACACCGCATGCCAACTCTCATCCCATTCCGAGAACATTTTCCGGCCACTTATAAAATAATATTTCGGACGTGCCGCGGGCGCATGCAAGGGTGTCTGGACTCAGAACGGACAACGGAAGGAACGAGGAGGCCAGGACGGATGCAAGATTTGAAAACATGATGATGCTATGCACATGATGACATGATGAAATGCAACACGCGAGCAAAAGACAAGGCAACAACAATGCATAACTGGAGGACACCTGGCGCATCGGACTCGGTGCGTCACAACACTCCACCACTACGAGAGGATCTCGTCCCGAGATCTAGAATGGCACCGGAGGGAAAAGGAAGAGGAAGAGAACAGGTAAAACTAAGTTGCTTCTTTGACAAACGAGTGAAATCAAAGACCCTTGAGAGGTTGAACAAATTGAAAGAAAGAATACAATGGATATGAACGAAGTTGAAAACACTCCGTTAGAAAAGAGGAACAAGGAACATTACGAGAACCTTATGGGTTGAAAGACATAAGAAAAGGTTACAATGGACAAGAGGTAGATGCAAGCACCTCGGTTGACACGAGATGTACAAGGAATGATAAAGATCATATACGGCAACACTCCGATTGGAAATGGAAGGTAAAGAATATGACCTTTGCAATATGAAAGCACTTGGATGAGACTCCGGTTAGAAGAGGAATGATAGACACAACACTCCGGTTAAAACAAGATAGAGAAGGAATAAGACTGATATAGTTTGGACAGCACTTTGACTGTAAATGGAAGGAATTGAACAAGATCTTGACAAACAAGATGATGGGTTGAACAGAGCAACCTCACAATGCCTCCGAAACAAAAGATAGAACGGACTGAAAGTAACAAAGAGGAAAACAACATCTTCTACGTCAAATGAGCTTGAAAAAAAACCTCTTAAGGTGAAGGGTCGAACGGAGTTGTTGGAAAACCAACAACGAAAATAACATGGTTGTAGTGGGCTTATGGAGAACAATGAGGTGAAATTCTGCCACTAACAAAAATAATAGATTGGATTGATATGAATAAGGAGGCAAGAAACTATTTCACCGGGAGGATGAAAAAAGAACTTGGGTCGTTTATAACCACCATAAATAGTAAAGTCCTTAGGGAAAGCTTTAGGTGAGATATAACCCAAGATAACTCCAACAAAACGATTGATGCATTTAAAATACCCCATTCTTAACAACCTGTGAATCATGAAACATGAACTCAAATTATCAAGAATGACATAATACCACCTCCAATGATATGGAAGAAAGAATTGCACTCCGGATAGCAAGAAGAAGAATGCTTGAGCTCCTGTGAAAAGAATCTTGATGAACACTTCGAGAAGGAATTAAATCCTTGATGAACCATCATATAGATCATCCATGAAGAACTCCTGTAAACAAAATGATGATAAAAAGAAAGAGAAGTTGGAAACACAAGGTGAAGCCTTGTAATGATTGGATGAAACCTTGCGACGAGATAAAATGGAAACTTGGAACTCCGGAAAAGAAAGATAAAGCATCTCGGACCGAGAATGTTATATGATGAACAACTCCAGGAAGAAGAAAAAACTAGATCACTGGGATGAAACAATAATAAGAATTACATTATGCGTATCCTTCACCAATTTAGATTGATGACAAGCACGGATTTTGCATACTATTCATTCTCGTTGAAAGAATTAAGATAGATATAGTGCACACTTGAGAAGGTCTTCAACGATCCACCGGTAGGATTGGAAAGATCAAAGAATTGATATGATAACGAAGAAAGAGAAATCTTAAACGAACCACCGTAAGCATAGGAAGTGAACGACGAAAAGATAAGGAAACACCGGGAAGAATTAGCAAATGAACAAAGATGTTTGAGAGAATTTAGATCCATGAGAACGAAGAGATTACGAGCTGATTTGAGAGAATAGTTGAATGACGCACCGGTAAGATTTGGAGAATGATAGCTGAAAGCTGAGAATGAATAATATTTGAAAAGATGGCCTTCGGAGGAAATAAATGGAAAACAACTCATGAAATGCTCCGGGTGGGTGAAAAGAATTCTGACAATCGAAAATGATTATGAGAGGATGGTCTCGAACTAGAGCCACGAATCTCTGAGAGAACGGATAAGATATGGATGTAAAACTCTTCTTCGGTCTTCAAATTCTGAGAATTACGACAGGACACACCACGAAGAATTGTTGAAGCACTCCGTAATGAAGAAGAATGGAAAAGTTGAACCAACGATGAAAAGAATTTGACAGATCTTGGAGAAACACATCTGACTGATGATAATTCACTCTTACGTCAAACTTTGAGATGAATTTGAAAAGCTCTGGGAGAAATAAGAAGAGTCAGGTAAGATCCTGGGAAAAGACCTGTGGGTTAGGGCCCACTGAAAAGATACACCGTTGAACGATTTTGAAGAGGGATTGCACCGGTTGATTTAAATGGCTTGAACGAGATAACAACCTTGAAATAGGTTGAACGGATCTTGAATGACAAGACGAGCCTTTTGAGATATCTTGAGCACTCCGGAACAAATGAATAGCGAGAGGTGAACGACTAAGAATTGCACCGGCATCAGAAAGCATTGAAACGAGGAAAAGGATATGATCAACAAAGCTTGACTTGAAACCATCGGAGATGAAAAGAATGAAGAATGATGAACTTGAGGCTCCATTAGAATCTTTATGAGAATCACCGGGTAAGAACATTAACGGAAAGGAATGGAGAGACTTCACATGAATAAAATGGATACTTGATAAAGAAATCCGAGTCCTTGAAGAAACAAGGGTGGGTGGGCGGGAAAAACAAAGGCAACTTGGAGATGGATGAAACAGACACCGTTGAGAATAACTGATAATTGATCTTGCTGATGTTGAAATGATCGGAACCACTTGAAGAGAAAACACGCCGGTTGAAAAGGATTGACATGACAATCTCGATTATCATGAGGATTGGTATTCACATCGGAGTATGAGAACACCGTTTAGGAAAGGTATGGAATCAACATTTGACTTCGAAGCAACTCGAATACCACAACTCAAAATAAAACAAAGGATTGGCTTGCAGAATAAGCCGGAACAAACATATGATAGAGATTTCGTCCGAAGTTTTCGTAGTGGGGCCTACACGGGCTCGATTGTACAGCACCATCATGTACAAGGCAGTGCACATGACATACGAAGCGTCCCCGAGTCGGCATAGCCAAGGACTCTTTAAGACACAATGAGACCACTGTAAACCAACGGTGGATAGGCGGACCACTAGACGTCGAACCCTAATTTCATATCATACATATGTCGGAAAGATATCCTAAGAGCTACTTGAATTCCCACTTATAAACTCCTGAAACTTTCCAGTTATGCAATCGGGTGTTGGGGATACAGGGGAAGCATAATATCTCACCCAAACTAACAAATCCTACATCCAGCTGTATCCATCCTTCAACACATAACCAAGAAACTTTCGGAAATCGTTTACCTCAACCTTCGAAAAAGCATCCATTATACGAGTTATGGCCATACTCCCGAACTCCCACCCCAGTACTGGTGGTGTCGAGGTTATCTCACCAACAACTGCATAAAAGAGATTTTCGATGTCGGCGAAACTAATCTCAGGTATTCCAGAACTGCAACGATAAAATTGTGACGACAACACCTCGGAGCTCAACTCCCCGGGACACTGCCACAACCCCTAAATGTCAGGAGGCACCAAGAACAATGTTCTCGTCACAAAACCATCGGAATGATTCCAATATACCCGCGTGATCCTAAAAAAAAATTAGTGAAATTTGGGAAGAGAAGAGTCAAAACTCTACGTCAGGATGTCTCACCAGAGCGACGAAGGGACTGAAGAGTAAAAAGAATTCCTAACTCTCCGATATATATAATCCTAAAAGACTAAAAACATTTTTCTAGACTCAACAACGCCAGCGATTCGATCAAGCAGGGGGCTCCTAAGGTCGGGGAAGCTCTGATTACCAACTTGTAATGCCCTCGATGCGGCTATATCTCCCACGTGTCAAAGCACGACTTAGAGGCATAACCGCATTGAAAGCAATGTCGCAAGTGAGGTAATCTTCACACAACCCATGTAATACATAAGGGACAGAGATACATAGTTGGCTTACAATCGCCACTTCACACAATTACATGAATGAAGCATTACATACAACCAGATACACTCAAGGTCCGACTACGGAACCAAAATAAAAGAAGACTACCCCAAAAGCTACACAGATCCCCGATCGTCCCAGCTGGGCTCCACTACTAATCAACTGGACACGGAAGAACACAAAGGACGAGATCTTCATCGAGCTCCTCCTTGAGCTTGGCTGCGCCACCTGCTCGGTAACATCGGCACCTGCAAACTGGTTTTGGAAGTATCTGTGAGTCACGGGGACTCAGCAATCTCACACCCTCGCGATCAAGACTATTTAAGCTTATAGGTAAGGGAAAGGTATGAGGTGGAGCTGCAGCAAGCAACTAGCATATATGGTGGCTAAAACATACGCAAATGAGAGCGAGAAGAGAAGGCAACGCACGGTCGATAAAACTATGATCAAGAAGTGATCATGGAACAACCTACGTCAAGCATTACTCCAACACCGTTTTCACTTCCCGGACTCCGCCGAGAAGAGACCATCACGGTTACACACGCGGTTGATTCATTTTAATTAAGATAAGTTTCATGTTATCTACAACTGGACATTAACAAATTCCCATCTGCCCATAACCGTGGGCACGGCTTTCGAAAGTTCAAAACCCTGCAGGGGTGTCCCAACTTAGCCCATCACAAGCTCTCACGGTCAACAAAGGATATTCCTTCTCCCAAGACAATCTGATCAGGCTCGGCATCCAGGTTACAAGACATCCTCGACAATGGTAAAACAAGTCCAGTAACACCTCCCGAATGTGCCGACAAATCCCAATAGGAGCTGCACATATCTCATTCTCAGGGCACACTCAGATGAGCTCTCCATACAACTAAAACCAAACCTCGAGTTTCCCAGAGGGGACGCTGCACAGGGCTCTAGTTTGGACCAACACTCAGAGGAGCACCGGCCCGAGGGGTTAAAATAAAGATGACCCTTGGGCAGGCCTACCCAAGGGAAAGAAAGGGCTAGGTGGCGAATGGTAAAACCAAGGTTGGGCATTGCTGGTGGAGTTTTATTCAAGGCGAACTGTCAAGGGGTTCCCATTATAACCCAACCGCGTATGGAACGCAAAATCCGGGGACATAACACCGATATGACGGAAACTAGGGCGGCAAGAGTGGAACAAAACACCAGGCATAAGGCCGAGCCTTCCACCCTTTACCAAGTATATAGATGCATTAATTAAATAAGAGGTATTGTGATATCCCAACAAGTAAACATGTTCCAACAAGGAACAACATATCCATGTTCCAACAAGGAATAAACTTCAATCTTCACCTGCAACTAACAACGCTATAAGAGGGGCTGAGCAAAGCGGTAACATAGCCAAACAACGGTTTGCTAGGACAAGGTGAGTTAGAGGCTTGGTTCGACAATATGGGAGGCATGATAAGCAAGTGGTAGGTATCGCAGCATAGGCATAGCAAAAGAGCGAGCAACTAGCAAGCAAAGATAGAAGTGATTTCGAGGGTATGGTCATCTTGCCTGAGATCCCGCAAGGAAGAAGAACGAGTCCATGAAGAAGACAAACGGACGTAGTCGAACGGGTCCTCACAAACGCGACGTTATCGGAACCAACCCGAAGAAGCAACACCGGAAAGAAGCAAACAACCATCACATAATCATGGCATGATGCGCAAACAAGTATGATGCATGTCCGGTTTAGTGATACATGGCATGGCATGGCAAAGTGCACAAACAATCCTATAGATTAAGTGGAGCTCAATATGCAACGAGTTGCATATTGACGAAAACACCACATTAATTATTTAGTTCCTCTCGTTTATGTACCCAACAATATTAAATGTTGATTAACATGGCAAGGGGTGAAGCAAATGAAAACTACCTATCTAGGCAAGTTTAAATGAGGCCGGAAACAACGAACAACAATTTCGGTAAATCCCCATATGTATATATAAGGTTTGGTACTGCTCTACCCTAAACACAATTTTAAAGTTATTAAACATGCAAAGTAAGGCCACCATGTTAAACTAGTCATTTTTCTAGCCCAATTACATATAAAGATTGTTAGGTTTGGAGCTACGGTTATTTAGTTATGGAATAAAGCATTTTAGCATTACATAGGAGCAAATTTAACCAAACATCATTTTAAACATTTTAAACAAGATTGAAAATTGGAAATTATTAAACTAGACAAAATTCTAAGCAATTTTCATATATGAAGTTTTTATATATGATGCACGGTTTGTGAGTTAAAATATGCATGATTTTTAGAGGCTAAACTGCAAAATTGGCGTCTCTGAAAAATAAATACTAAAAACGCAGAACGGGAAAAAACATGATATGGGCCGGATCTAGCTGGGGCAACCGGAGCAGAGGCGATGGGGGTCTCACCATGGGCCATAGCCCAGATCTGGAGAGGTAGGCCGGCCTTGGTGGTGCTGGGCTTGGATCTAGCAGCGACTGGGCTAGACATTGGCTCACACGGCCCACGACGACACTGCAGTCAGGCCTTGTTGGGAAAGAAACGGTGGGCCGGCTCGGTCAAAATGGAGGGAGTCAATGCGGGCACCGCTAGCTCATCTTCAGCACAGAGAAGCAGGGGCGTGGCGGCTGCAGAGGTTCGTCTCTGCTCGAAGCAGAGTGAGCGGAGGCCGGCGACAGAGGACTCCGATGAGGTGGCGCGGCTGTCGAAGCCTGGGACGGCGGCAGCTTGGACCCGGCAGGAGAGATATCCAGATCGGGGTCCCACCCTGGTGAACAACGAGGGCAGCGGCAGACCAAGGCGAAGCGAGGGAGGCCCGAGACGATGCGGGGGAGGACTTGAGGCACAGGCGAGGAGGCAGGGCTTGCCGGCGGCATGGCCGTATGCGGAGGTCCGCCTGCTGCGGTGGCTCGAGGAAGAGACGACGGAGGGGCGCGGCTCCAGGCGCAGGACGGCGAGGCGAGGGACTTGGCGGTCGAACTTGGCGCGGCGCAGAAACTTGGTAGACGGCGGTGAGCGGAGTTGGGCGTTCGGAGGAGCTGCAAGGACATGGCAGGGAATCGAATTCAGAGAAGTTGCAGCGAGGGATGAAGGAGAGGACGACCATGGCGTGGGACGGAGCTACTGTCGAAGGACATCGGCTATGCAGGAAAGTCGATGCGGTGCTGGGCATGGCCTGAAGCAGAGGAGGCAGGGGCGCATGGATCTCCGAGGCCAATGGTGGTCTCCCTGGCCTGCTGGGTGCGCCGGCGACGTGGAGGCGAAGGTCAGAGGGTGCGGGAAGTCCTGCTGCGGCTTGTTGTGGTTGGGCGGCGGCGGAAATCAAGGGAGTTGGTCGGGGCCGCTGGTTGGATCTGGCAAGAGAGGAAAACGAGGAGGAATTGGATTGGAGAGGATCCCGATGGGGATTTGGTGGAGTGCGGCGGCGGCCGAGGGGAACAAATGACCTAGTTTTTAGGGTTTGATCTGAAATATATATAGCAAAAGGATTTTTTGGATAGGGGCTAATCCGTCCCTCCGATCGTAATCGGACGGTCGGGAAAAATAGGCTAGGGAGCCCAAATAAGAAAAACGGAGACATTTTGTAGATGTTTGGGATGATCCGGACACGACGGTGACGACTGCTCGGATCGGGTCCGGGACAATTTTCGGACGCGCGCGCGAGGAGGCCCGCGGGCTGACGAGAGAGGATAGGTTGGGGGCTAGCGGTGAGTGGACTGTGTAGACGGTCTCGAGCTGAGAGAAGAGAAGAGAGAGGCCCGGCGACTGTTTCCGAAGACCGAAAACGTCCGACGTTTGACCGACTATAATGCCGCTATAATTATCCGTTGGCGCGTCAAATGGACTCCAAATGCGATGAAACTTGGCAGGCGGCCTACTAACAACAAAACAACACCGCACACCACTCTCATCCCATTCCGAGAACATTTTCCGGCCACTTATAAAATAATATTTCGGACGTGCCGCGGGCGCATGCAAGGGTGTCTGGACTCAGAACGGACAACGGAAGGAACGAGGAGGCCGGGACAGATGCAAGATTTGAAAACATGATGATGCTATGCACATGATGACATGATGAAATGCAACACGCAAGCAAAAGACAAGGCAACAACAATGAATAACTGGAGGACACCTAGCGCATCGGAGTCGGTGTCTGGTTGGAGCGGCTAGGTATTTAAACCTGAGGACACACAGTCCCGAACACATAGTCCTCATCGTATTCTCCTTGGACTAAGATCACACAGACCTTGTCCAATCACTCGAGGTAATTCTTCAGGTGACTTCCAAACCTTCACAAACTCGGTCACTCAGCGATCCACAATTTCCTCTTGGATGCTCTAGACCATGATGCCTAACTGTCTGGAAGATGCACAGTCTTCAAAGGTAACAAGTGTCGGATCCACGCAGGATCAATCTCTTCAGTGATGCTCAATCACTTTGGGTTTGTAGGTGTTTGGGTTTGGGTTTTCCTCACTTGATGATTTTTGCTCAAAGTCCTCGGAGAATGGGATGCTCTCAATGACAAGTGTCAGTTTCTCTCGGAGCAGCCAACTAGCTAGTGGTTGTAGGGGGTGGCTATTTATAGCCAAGGGAGTAGCCCGACATGATAAGACATAAATGCCCTTCAATGATATGACCGTTAGGTGGGTGGATATCTTGGGACAGCTGGGGCATAGCACAGCAACATTCGGAATTTTTACTATCAAATTCCTCAAGGCTATCATGTTCCTCACTTGTAGGCAATCCGCACTAGCGAATTCCTAACTCCTCACTCAGAACAAATTCCTCAGAGACTAGAAGAACTTCGTCTCTATCACTGAAGAAATTGACTGAACTGCATGAGATTTCCAATGGCTTCACTTGAAGGGATTGGTAGGTGTAGGATTTTGAGTTGAGCGTCACTTGGAAATTTTTCCTTAGTATTTCCTTGACCCCCCCCTTTAACAGTACGGTGTTTCCTATGACTCAAGAAAGAGAAAATGAAACTACGAAAACAAAAGTCTCCACGCTTCATGTTCCTCGAATGAATACCAAGTCTTCAAGGTCACATCAATTTCTTCATTTTCAAAATCTTCAAGAAGTCTTCAGAGATCCAAAGTCTTCAGTCGAAGAACTTCATTTTTAGGGGTCGAATTTCTCTGTAAATATCAAACTCCTCATAGACTTATAGACCTGTGTACACTCACAAACGCATCCATCCCTTAACCTATAAGTCTTCAATACACCAAAATCACTAAGGGGCACTAGATGCACTTACAAAAAAACATGTAGAAAACAACAACTGGCACTTGGCACTATGTCAATAGGTTTGTACCAAAAAATGATATAAAATGATTATAAAACATCCAAGATTGATAATATAACAGCATGGAACAATAAAAAATTATAGATACGTTGGAGACGTATCATCCGTGAGAATGAATACTTCAAAGCAACTATTTTTACGTGTCAATCCTTCACTCCCCAAAAATAGACAAAGCTCATTATAAAGTTCAAGGGTGATCAAATCATTACAATATTTGGCCACGATTCGATCACTAAAAAGTTTGTATTGGAAATTACGATGACCAACCTTATTACAAAGTTCACAAGTAATAGGACAAAGAGAACATAATCTTGTAGCAAATTCATCTATCACTTTGAGCAAAAAATTGGTTCGATCATGTTTATGCTTCTTACAAAATCTATCTTCCCTATAAGGCACGTCTTCACAAAGTCTTTCCACTCAACAAAAATTGGCATGCTTATAAAAAACATTTCTGTCATGACTTGTGCAATCATCATTTGCATTTAATTTGGATATTCAAAGAATTCATACTAACAACATTGCAATCATGCTCATCATGCACAATTTTCCTTTCCATCATTTTCAAGAAAGACCCGATAAAGATGAACAAATATGAGACCACCTCAATTCCAATTTTTTGTAGTTTTGTTTTTATAAATGAAACTAGTGACAAAACAAGAAACTAAAATATTCAATTGCAAGATCTAAAGATATACCTTCAAGCACTCACCTCCCCGGCAACGACGCCAGAAAAGAGCTTGATGTCTACTACACAACTTGTTCTTGTAGACTCGTGTTGGGCCTCCAAGCGCAGAGTTTTGTAGGACAGTAGCAATTTTCCCTCAAGTGGATGACTTAAGGTTTATCAATCCGTGGGAGGCATAGGATGAAGATGGTCTCTCTCAAACAACGCTGCAACCAAATAATAAAAAGTCTCTTGTGTCCCCAACACATCAAATACAATGGTAATTTGTATAGGTGCACTAGTTCTGTGAAGAGATGGTAATAAAAGCATAGTAATGATAGTAGATATTGATTTGTGTAATAGGAACAATAAAAAACAGCAATGTAGCAATTGATAAAAAGGAGCACAAACGGTATTGCAATGCTTGAAAATGAGGCCTAGAGTTCGTACTTTCGCTAGTGCAATCTCTCAACAATGCTAATATAATTGGATTGTATAACCATCCCTCAAAGTGCGATGAAGAATCACTCCAAAGTTTGTATCTAGCAGAGAACATAAGAAGAAATTGTTTGTAGGGTACGAAACCACCTCGAAGCTATTCTTTTCGATCGATCTATCCAAGGGTTCGTACTAAAATAATACCAAATAATTTCAGATTCATAATACTCAATCCAACACAAAGAATCTCAAAGAGTGCCCCAAGATTTCTACCAGAGAAACAAAGACAAGAACGTGCATCAACCCCTATGCGTAGATCACCCCAATGTCACCTCGGGAATCCGCGAGTTGAGTGCCAAAACATATCTCAAGTGAATCAATATAATGCCCGTGTATGCGTATTTGATAGTAACCACTTTTAAGATCAACTTTGGAAAAGATAGTGGCACTGCTAAGTTCATCTAACATATCGTCAAGGCGTGGAATGGGGTACCTATAGCGAACGGTGATAGCATTGATGGGTCTACAATCGGAACACATGCGAAATCTACCGTCTCTTTTTGGCACAAGGATGACCGGTACGGCACAAGGACTCAAGCTTTCGCGCACATGTCCATGGTCCATGAGATGCTTTACTTGCCTTTGTATTTCTTTGGTTTCTTCGAGGTTGACGCGGTATGGGGCCTTGTTTGGAAGTGGCGCTCCGGGGATGAGGTCTATTCGGTGCTCAATGCCTCGTAGTGGAGGTAGACCCGGAGGTAGCTCATCCGAAAAAACATCTTAGAATTCCTCCAATAGAGAAGATAACACCAAAGGTAGATTGTGAGAGGTGTTAGTTGTTGGTGCCTCGTCCTTGCACAAGAGGACATAGTGTAGGACACTCGATGGGTTCTCACACACTTCTCTCATCTCTCGTTTGGTGGCAAAGAGGACTAAGTTTTTCTTGTCGCTCATCGTGGAGGCACTCAATTTGGGCTTGTGGCGCTCACTCTCTTTTTGGTGATGCACTCTCTCACTATTCTCTCCACAATGGGTGTTTTGCTTGTCGACGAGCACTTGGCTTGGAGACATAGGTCGTAGCACAAACTCCTTTCCTTTCATCTTGAAGCTATAGTGGTTTGTACGCCCGTTGTGGATGACACCTAGGTCAAATTGCCATGGCCGTCCAAGAAGGAGGTGGCACACGGTCATCGGAAGGACATCACACTCCAAAGTCTCTTCGTAAGCTCCGATCTTGAAGGAGACTTGTACCCTATGCTCGACTTGGATGGTGCCTGTCAGGGATATACCCCGCGGCGTAAACCGGCCGGAAGTATAACCGGCCGAACTTGACGGTTTACTTGAGACCTGGCTGATACTTGGCGTTTCATTTGTAAAGCCGCCCGAAGATTAGTCACTCACTGGTGACCCGGCGGGCGGGTTAGACGGATGACAAGGTCCAGAAGGCCGGTTCATACTATGGTGGGCTGATTTAAGAGGAAAGGCGTGAGGAATATTTGTCTTACAAGGAGTTAAGACATGGACTTATATCCGGTTTGTATTAGAGATAGACTAGTCTTAATCCTAATAGGACTCCACATATAACCCGCCTCTAAGAGAGGCAAGGCTCCCCAAAAAGGGACAAGCTACAAGTAAGAAGAAACTATCTCTAGGGCTAGACACAAAGAGCCGGTTTGCTGGCGACTCCCTCGTGATGATAATGAGACCTAGCCTCAAACAGCATATAGGGTTGTTATCAGATGATGTTTCCCGAGGCCCGAAGCTGTCTAAACCCTTGTCTTGCTTGCGTCTCTTGATTCCGCTCATCCCTTCTCAAGCTACCACATAGATACATTGGCCTCACAACTAAGTCTTCACACTAGGACATCTGTTGTGACAATTCCACATCAGTTGACGTCCACCATAGAACCAGGCGCATAGTGGTATTGAGTTTTTAGAGAGATCTCTCTCAGGGATCAAGAATCTTGCAAACAGCCGGATAACGAAAGACGGTGCGGAGGATCTACATCAACTCTGAAGTTCGTCGCTCAAAAATTGAAAAAAGCTCGGGCGACAACACAGGTCACGTTCGTCGTGGTCGAGACTGACAAGAGTTTTCGTCAGATCGAACATACTATATTGCAATATTCCATCGAAACCGCCGCCTCAATTTCTACGGTCGAGTTCGATTGCGGCTTCCTTTTGACATCTACATCAGCTGTTGTTGACCGAAGGATCAAGTCCAATCTGCTGCTACTATTCTGAGGCGTGAAGACCGAAGCCCGCAAATCAATCCACAAGTACCACTGTACGTATGAAGGAATTCATAGTAATCAGCATGTGCTACTCCAATTAGTACGCTGGCTCGTAAAGTCACTAGTACTCCCTCCGTTTCTAAATATAAATCTTTGTAGAGATTTCACTATGAACCACATACAGATATATATAGATGCATTTTAAATTTAGATTCATTCATTTTGCTCCGTATGTAATCCATTTAGTGGAATCTTTACAAAGACTTATATTTAGGAACGGAGGGAGTATAAGATAAGATTTTTCATCTACGGTTGCTAGAGGAAAACCACCTGGATTGTACTGTTTTCTGTACATAGATCGATTGACTGATAACTTCCGTCGTCTGGTCATGACAAAAATTTGAAGCTTGCCACATATCAAGCCGGCAAATCCACCCTGCTATCTGGGCATCATGGTCTATGCCGGCCCGCCAAGGCGCGCACCAACATATGTCTGCAACGGAAGACCCGGGACGAACATGCTGCCCGCCGTCCCTATGTCCGGTTTATATCAACATGTTGAAAGCAGCCTAAGTGTTCGGCTACAAGTCGTCGCTCGACGGTTGCACGCGGTTGCTCGCCGCCCTAGTGGTCCCTGTCAACTTCAACGTGCCGGGAGGAACAGAACAAGAGTTAACTACACCGTTAGTACATATGCGTTGGCGGTTTTGGATGGAGCAAAAAAAAATGCTGGCATGCTCTTGCACTGCGTACATACTACATGGAGCGAAAGTGCTGCTTTTTCCATCACGTCAAAGGATCAAAGTCCAATTGATCTGGAGTTCAACTAGCACTACCACATACACACATGTGAAGCTAGTAAATCAGTGGGCAAGAGGCCCGACCGATCAGTAAACCAAGTTGCCGCCAACACAGTTGCTTCTGCTATCTCTGCGGTCTCAAGAAGACGCCTCCGTCTCGCCTCTACAGACTGCCGAGTGACCGGTTCTGCTCTACCAGTGCCCTTTCCTTGAAGACCGCTGAGGCTGTGACCCGCCGATGCCTCTCTTTGAACCGCCGCGGTGTCGGACCGCTTGAATCCTAAACCACCCCGCGCGTCTCACTACTCCGGGTTGTCCTCCGCCTCGCCGGTTTACGACCGCTGGTGCAGCCTCGACTCCCTGGTTGTCTCAACCCGTATCAGCTGCCGTTTAACGCGCCCACGACCCTGTTGGAGCAGGTTCCTGCGACTTTACCCGCGCCACCTCAATCACGCCCGCCGAGGCTCAGCTGCGCTGTTTCAAGCCGCCCACCTTCCGAGTCTTCCACGCTGTCACGTCGCTCTCGCGACCTCGTCGCCGAACCGATGTACATCAAACCGGCGCATCCAGCAATGATGACCGCGGGCCATGGTTTCACTTTCCATCGCGGCAACCCGCCTTCAGTTTCTGCGCAAGTAACTGTAAACCTCCGTCGCCCCTTGCCGGGTCAACTGCTCGCTGGCGTGCCTCCGTCGACCGGCCTTGAGCCGCCCCCGGTCTCGACTCCGACCTCAAGTCGCCTCCCCCATAACCCGGACTCCTCCATGAAGGCCAGCTGTCTTGCGCCAAACAACTACAGCCACGGCCGCATTAGACCATCGTCTGTGACAACCGTGGCGTCAAACCGGCCTGCTACCATCGTGGCAACCTGCCCTAGCCACTTCGCCGGCTGCGCCCGAGCCACGTGGCTGTGAATTGCTCCGCCTTGAGCCGCTGCCGGGTCATCATTTATCCGAATATGTCAGGTGATATCTCTCTAAACTTATTTTATCAGCATATATTGTTTCTATCAAAGAACAAAATTACTTTGATCTGTATATTTTTGTATACAGGATAGTTGTTCATTACAAATGTGGTTTATACCATGGGTATGGAGCACGGACTGATAATGTTCCGTCCGGCGATAGTCCATGACATATTACCCGTTGAATGGACGCGCAGAAGTCGCCGCCCTTGCGGCCCGGTCTACATCGACTTGCCGGGATCGCGTTTGCTTGTTGTTCAATGGACGCGCACAAGTCGCCGCCTCTGCGAACCCGGTCTACATCGACTTGTCGGGATCGCGTTTGCTCGCTGATCAATGGACGTGCACAAAGCCGCCGCCTCTGCGGACCCGGTCTACATTAACTCTCCCGCCCGCGCCGGCTTACAACACCGCCGCCAACTCATCTGTCCGTGCCGCTTCTGATGTTGCAGTCGTCTTTGTTGTCCGTCTCTCATGGCCTGGTCTACATCAACATACCGGGCCGCACCTGTCTGCATGACTTAGCAAATGTTGTCGGTTTTCAGTAAAGTCAAGAACCCCAGGACGTTGGAGGGAAAGATAAGCCGGTCCCAGAGACTATTACCATATTGATGAAAGTTTGAAGGCCATCAGAAAATTTCCGGATCAAAATGAAGAATGCCGGTTTACAATCCGGTTCAAGGGAAATTTGTTCTCCCACAAAGCTCTCAAATCCGGTTTTAAAATGTCCGGTTTAAAAAGGAATTAACTTCTCACAAGTTCAAGTTTAAAGGCCGTCAGAAAATTTCCGGCCGAAAATGAAGTTCCCGGTTTAAAATCCGGTTCAAGGGAAAGATGTCTCCCACAAAGCTTTGAAGCTCTCAATATCCGGTTCAAAATCCCGGTTCAAGAAGAACTTATCTCTTGCAAAAAGTTAAAGGTTGCTGAAGAGGACCTGCAGCCATGATACGCGGTTCAAACATGGGTATCCTGCCTTATTGGCTTATCATGTGTGGTTACATGGGGGCTTCTGTTCATAAAGCGGCGTCCGGTTTACCCCTTGATTCAACTTATCAAACATTTATATAAAAATCACTTGGGGGCTTGGTTGCATTTGAACCATAGCTACACCTCTTGATCGGCGCAATGCCACAGCATCACTTGGGGGCTTGGTCGTATTCAAACCATAGTCACACCTCTTGATCGGATCAAAGCCAAATTACTCTGGGGCCAAAGAGAGTGTTGCAAAACAACAACTCAAACATAGGCACCCACTGAGCACAGCTCAAAATGTTACTTGAGGATTCTTTGCTGTCGAAATGAACAAAGAATCTACACTTGTAATAGGCTATCAAGTCACGGCTTGGAAGCCTGGTGTATACACCTAAAACCACGGGTTAGCCTGCCTTTTAAGTAAGTCACTCCTCCTAGGTAAACCTGGTATGACCCGTCGAACTTTGACAAGTTACTCTGATAAGACCCTGAACTTGTCAAGTTAAAACGACGATTAGTTAAGGATTGAGGGCCATCTTAAAAGGATTTAACTCAGTGGCCTGGCAGCCCATGAAAAGCCTCGAATTTGGGGCCTGGCAGCCCGTGAAAAGCCTCGACTACAAGTATTTTATCTGCTTTTATTTGCTAAGTTTTTTGTCCTTTGATGAGATTTATAATGTTTTTGATAAACCGGCGTTCAATAACCCGGCTTGGCTTTCAACTACAAGTTGTCAGTACATGATCAATTATAATCCGGCGCTTCTTAACCCGGTCTGGTTTCGACTATAAGTCACCAGTATTATATATGGATAACCCGGTGTTTATCATAAACCGGAACAATATGGAAGGAGTTATCAGTACTCAAGATTTGAGTTATCACCTTTACTACAAAAACTTGGTAAACCAATGATGTGATTCAATGTCACAGGTATGATATATTTCATATTTGATTATTGTTAAGTGCAGCCTTGGTTATAAACCCGGGTTATATGTTGGGCATTATGATCCGTCCTGCGGTAAACCGCCAGGACACTTTAAACTTCTTGTATGCAGAAACAGGTTGAATAAAGCATGATTATAAATCACCGGCATTTATTAACCCGGCCTGGTTTTCGACTATAAGTCGCTAGTATGATGATAAATTATCCAGTGTTTATTAACCCAGACTGGCTTGGGATTATAAGTCGCCAGTATATATTTGGATTGCGCCATTGGAATCACGCGCTCATAAATCATTGGATTATATTATTCAAATCTTCAAATAGCCAACATGGCTGGATTTTATTATGGTTATCAGTAACCAGTGTTATGATTAAGGTTTTCAAAGTCGCTTTAGCGCAATGGCTATTATATTATCAATGGATATGATTTATTCTACAATTGAAGGAATAGTCCCGAGTCGCTGCAGGCTTACGACCCGACACTTGGGGGCTACATTATTCACGTTGAGATTTCATCAAATGTGCAAGTCTCATGTCGCTGCAAGCATGCACCATGACACTTGGGGGCTAATGCAAAGTCATTTTTGCTCAACTTATTCAAGACCTGACTCATCACATTCTAAATGAGCCGGCCCTTGGGAGCTACACATCACTGCTCAAATCTACATGATTATATTTACAAAGTCCCTGCTCATTATTGCATAATGACCTGACCCTTGGGGGATGCACTGGTTGAAGTTTTTATGAGCATAAGGCAATTACAAGTCCTAGGTTGCTGCAAGCATGACAACCCAGCACTTGGGGGCTACATAATATGGAGTATTCCATTTTTACTAGTGACTGGGATGAACAACATGGATTTCCTCAAAAGTGGCAGTATTTATATTGAAGCAAGTATTAAGCCATCATTTTGTTCTGCTCAAGACTTGGGGCTACAGGTATTATATTATTATCGAAGAAATATTTTCAAATTCTCTGTTTTGAGCAAACCAGATTGACCCGGCGTCACCAATCATTATGACCCTGTGGCTGCAACCCGGTGTCATCAATAATCATGAACCGGAGTTGGCAAAAATCATGACCCGGAATTATCAGTTTTTATAACCCGACAATGGTGGTAATCATAAACCGGCAAGTCCTACATCTTCAAGCCGGCTGGATATCAGTCGAATATTTCAAAGACCAATATTTTTGTCAAGTCAGAGCATTGAAGGCCGACTCAAAGGGATTATTTCTTATGATATTTCTTTACAAGAGCCAATGTCAGCAAATGGATTGTGAAGCTGGCCTATTGACCCAGATTTTTCAGGAGAAAATGTCAAGGACTTAAGGATGATCAGGTGTCGGCTTATAGGAATATTTAAGCCGGAGCACAACCCTACAAATTTGTTCTTGTGTTTATGTTGCAGATCAGTTTAACATGGATAAATCCAAATTAAATTGGAGGCTAATGTCGGGGATATACTGTTGGGGAACGTAGTAATTTCAAAAAAAAATCCTACGCACACGCAAGATCATGGTGATGCATAGCAACGAGAGGGGAGAGTATGATCTACGTACCGTTGTAGATCGACAACGGAAGCCTTTGGTTGATGTAGTCGTACGTCTCCACGGCCCGACCGATCAAGCACGGAAACTACGGCACCTCCGAGTTCTAGCACACGTTCAGCTCGATAACGATCCCCGGACTCCGATCCGGCAAAGTGTCGGGGAAGAGTTCCGTCAGCACGACGGCGTGGTGACGATCTTGATGTACTACCGTCGCAGGGCTTCGCCTAAGCACCGCTACAATATTATCGAGGACTATGGTGGAAGGGGGCACCGCACACAGCTAAGAATATGATCATGTGGATCAACTTGTGTCCCTAGTGGGTGCCCCTGCCTCCGTATATAAAGGTTCAAGGGAGGGGGGCCGGCCGGCCAGGAGAGGCGCGCCAGGAGGAGTCCTACTCCCTCTGGGAGTAGGACTCCCCCCCTTTCCTAGTTGGAATAGGATTCGTGGAGGGGGGGAAGAGGAGAGAGAGGAGGAAGGGGGGTCGGCCCCCTCTCCTTGTCCAATTTGGACCAAGGGGGGGAGGGGCGCGCGGCCCATCTCTGGCCACCTCTCCTCTCTTCCACTAAGGCCCACTAAGGCCCATATACCTCCCGGAGGGTTCCGGTAACCTCCCGGTACTCCGGTAAAATCCCGATTTCACCCGGAACACTTCCGATATCCAAACATAGGCTTCCAATATATCAATCTTTATGTCTCGACCATTTCGAGACTCCTCGTCATGTCCGTGATCACATCTGGGACTCTGAACAACCTTCGGTACATCAAAATGGATAAACTCATAATATAACTGTCATCGTAACCTTAAGCGTGCGGACCCTACGGGTTCGACAATAATGTAGACATGACCTAGACATGTCTCCGGTCAATAACCAATAGCGGAACCTGGATGCTCATGTTGTTCCCTTTGTCATCGGTATGTTACTTGCCCGAGATTCGATCGTCGGTATCCCATACCTAGTTCAATCTTGTTACCGGCAAGTCTCTTTACTCGTTCTGTAATACATCATCCCGCAACTAACTCATTAGTTGCAATGCTTGCAAGGCTTAAGTGATGTGCATTACCGAGAGGGCCCAGAGATACCTCTCCGACAATCGGAGTGACAAATCCTAATCTCGAAATACGCCAACCCAACATGTACCTTTGGAGACACCTGTAGTGCTCCTTTATAATCACACAGTTACGTTGTGACGTTTGGTAGCACACAAAGTGTTCCTCCAGCAAACGGGAGTTGCATAATCTCATAGTCATAGGAACATGTATAAGCAACATACTAAATGATCGGGTGCTAAGCTAAAGGAATGGGTCATGTCAATCAGATCATTCATCTAATGATGTGATCCTGTTAATCAAATGACAACTCTTTGTCCATGGTTAGGAAACATAACCATCTTTGGTTAACAAGCTAGTCTAGTAGAGGCATACTAGTGACACTCTGTTTGTCTATGTATTCACACATGTATTATGTTTCCGGTTAATACAATTCTAGCATGAATAATAAACTTTTGTCATGATATATAAGGAAATAAATAATAACTTTATTATTGCCTCTAGGGCATATTTCCTTCAGTCTCCCACTTGCACTAGAGTCAATAATCTAGATTACACAGTAATGATTCTAACACCCATGGAGCCTTGGTGTTGATCATGTTTTGCTCGTCGAAGAGGCTTAGTCAACGGGTCTGCTACATTCAGATCCGTATGTATCTTGCAAATCTCTATGTCTCCCACCTGGACAAGATCCCGGATGGAATTGAAGCGTCTCTTAATGTGCTTGGTTCTCTTGTGAAATCTGGATTCCTTTGCCAAGGCAATTGCACCAGTATTGTCACAAAAGATTTTCATTGGACCCGATGCACTAGGTATGACACCTAGATCAGATATGAACTCCTTCATCCAGACTCCTTCATTCGCTGCTTCCGAAGCAGCTATGTATTCCGCTTCACACGTAGATCCCGCCATGACGCTCTGTTTAGAACTGCACCAACTGACAGCTCCACCGTTTAATGTAAACACGTATCCGGTTTGCGATTTAGAATCATTCGGATCAGTGTCAACGCTTGCATCAACGTAACCGTTTACGATGAGCTCTTTGTCACCTCCATATACGAGAAACATATCCTTAGTCCTTTTCAGGTACTTCAGGATGTTCTTGACCGCTGTCTAGTGATCCACTCCTGGATTACTTTGTACCTCCCTGCTAGACTTATAGCAAGGCACACATCAGGTCTGGTACACAGCATTGCATACATGATAGAGCCTATGGCTAACGCATAGGGAACATCTTTCATTTTCTCTCTATCTTCTGCAGTGGTCGGGCATTGAGTCTGACTCAACTTCACACCTTGTAACACAGGCAAGAACCCTTTCTTTGCTTGATCCATTTTGAACTTCTTCAAAACCTTGTCAAGGTATGTGCTTTGTGAAAGTTCAATTAAGCGTCTTGATCTATCTCTATAGATCTTTATGCCTAATATGTAAGCAGCTTCACCGAGGTCTTTCATTGAAAAACTCTTATTCAAATATCCCTTTATGCTATCCAGAAATTCTATATCATTTCCAATTAGTAATATGTCATCCACATAAAATATCAGAAATGCTACAGAGCTCCCACTCACTTTCTTGTAAATATAGGCTTCTCCAAAAGTCTGTATAAAACCAAATGCTTTGATCACACTATCAAAGCGTGTATTCCAACTCCGAGAGGCTTGCACCAGTCCATAAATGGATCGCTGGAGCTTGCACACTTTGTTAGCTCCCTTTGGATCGACAAAACCTTCCGGTTGCATCATATACAACTCTTCTTCCAGAAATCCATTCAGGAATGCAGTTTTGACATCCATCTGCCAAATTTCATAATCATAAAATGCGGCAATTGCTAACATGATTCGGACAGACTTAAGCATCGCTACGGGTGAGAAGGTCTCATCGTAGTCAACCCCTTGAACTTGTCGAAAACCTTTTGCGACAAGTCGAGCTTTGTAGACAGTAATATTACCGTCAGCGCCAGTCTTCTTCTTGAAGATCCATTTATTCTCAATTGCTTGCCGATCATCAGGCAAGTCAACCAAAGTCCATACTTTGTTCTCATACATGGATCCCATCTCAGATTTCATGGCTTCTGGGCTCACCATCGCTTCTTCATAGTTCGTAGGTTCATCATGATCTAGTAGCATGATTTCCAGAACAGGATTACCGTACCACTCTGGTGCGGATCTCACTCTGGTTGATCTACAAGGTTCAGTAGTATCTTGTTCTGAAGTTTCATGATTATTATCATTAGCTTCCTCACTAATTGGTGTAGGTGTCACAGAAACAGTTTTCTGTGATGCACTACTTTCCAACAAGGGAGCAGGTACAGTTACCTCGTCAAGTTCTACTTTCCTCCCACTCACTTCTTTCGAGAGAAATTCCTTCTCTAGAAAGGATCCATTCTTAGCAACGAATGTCTTACCTTCGGATCTGTGATAGAAGGTGTACCCAACAGTCTCCTTTGGGTATCCTATGAAGACACATTTCTCCGATTTGGGTTCGAGCTTATCAGGTTGAAGCTTTTTCACATAACCATCACAGCCCCAAACTTTAAGAAACGACAACTTTGGTTTCTTGCCAAACCACAGTTCATAAGGTGTCGTCTCAACAGATTTTGATGGTGCCCTATTTGACATGAATGCGGCCGTCTCTAAAGTATAACCCCAAAATGATAGCGGTAAATTTGTAAGAGACATCATAGATCGCACCATATCAAGTAAAGTACGATTACAACGTTCGGACACACCATTACGCTGAGGTGTTCCAGGTGGCGTGAGTTGCGAAACTATTCCGCATTGTTTCAGATGTAGACCAAACTCGTAACTCAAATATTCTCCTCCACGATCAGATCGCAGAAACTTTATTTTCTTGTTACGATGATTTTCAACTTCACTCTGAAATTCTTTGAACTTTTCAAATGTTTCAGACTTATGCTTCATTAAGTAGATATACCCATATCTGCTTAAATCATCTGTGAAGGTGAGAAAATAACGATATCCGCCACGAGCCTCAACATTCATCGGACCACATACATCTGTATGTATGATTTCCAACAAATCTGTTGCTCTCTCCATTGTACCGGAGAACGGTGTTTTAGTCATCTTGCCCATAAGGCACGGTTCGCAAGTACCAAGTGATTCATAATCAAGAGGTTCCAAAAGTCCATCGGTATGGAGTTTCTTCATGCGCTTTACACCGATATGACCTAAACGGCAGTGCCACAAATAAGTTGCACTATCATTATCAACTCTGCATCTTTTGGCTTCAACATTATGAATATGTGTGTTACTACTATCGAGATTCATCAAAAATAGACCACTCTTCAAAGGTGCATGACCATAAAAGATATTACTCGTATAAACAGAACAACCATTATTCTGTGATTTAAATGAATAACCGTCTTGCATTAAACAAGATCCAGATATAATGTTCATGCTCAACGCTGGCACCAAATAACAATTATTTAGGTCTAATATTAATCCCGAAGGTAGACGTAGAGGTAGCGTGCCGACCGCGATCACATCGACTTTAGAACCATTTCCCACGCGCATCGTCACCTCGTCCTTTGCCAGTATTCGCTTAATCCGTAGTCCCTGTTTCGAGTTGCAAATATTAGCAACAGAACCAGTATCAAATACCCAGGTGCTACTGCGAGCTCTAGTAAGGTACACATCAATAACATGTATATCACATATAACTTTGTTCACCTTGCCATCCTTCTTATCCGCCAAATACTTGGGGCAGTTCCGCTTCCAGTGACCAGTCTGCTTGCAGTAGAAGCACTCAGTTTCAGGCTTAGGTCCAGATTTGGGTTTCTTCTCCTGATCAGCAACTTGCTTGCTTTTCTTCTTGAAGTTCCCCTTCTTCTTCCCTTTGCCCTTTTTCTTGAAACTAGTGGTCTTGTTGACCATCAACACTGGATGCTCCTTCTTGATTTCTACCTCCGCAGCTTTCAGCATTGTCAAGAGCTCGGGAATAGTCTTATTCATCCCTTGCATATTATAGTTCATCACAAAGCTCTTGTAGCTTGGTGGCAGTGATTGGAGAATTCTGTCAATGACACAATCATCTGGAAGATTAACTCCCATCTGAATCAAGTGATTATTATACCCAGACATTTTGAGTATATGCTCACTGACAGAACTGTTCTCCTCCATCTTGCAGCTATAGAATTTATTGGAGACTTCATATCTCTCAATCCGGGCATTTGCTTGAAATATTAACTTCAACTCCTGGAACATCTCATATGCTCCATGACGTTCAAAACGTCGTTGAAGTCCCGATTCTAAGCCGTAAAGCATGGCACACTGAACTATCGAGTAGTCATCAGCTTTGCTCTGCCAGACGTTCACAACATCTGGTGTTGCTCCAGCAGCAGGCCTTGCACCTAGCGGTGCTTCCAGGACGTAATTCTTCTGTGCAGCAATGAGGATAATCCTCAAGTTACGGACCCAGTCCGTGTAATTGCTACCATCATCTTTCAACTTTGCTTTCTCAAGGAACACATTAAAATTCAACGGAACAACAGCACGGGCCATTTATCTACAATCATACATAAACAAGCAAGATACTATCAGGTACTAAGTTCATGATAAATTTAGGTTCAATTAATCATATTACTTAAACTCCCACTTAGATAGACATCCCTCTAATCATCTAAGTGATCACGTGATCCAAATCAACTAAACCATAACCGATCATCACGTGAAATGGAGTAGTTTTCAATGGTGAACATCGCTATGTTGATCATATCTACTATATGATTCACGCTCGATCTTTCGATCTCAGTGTCCCGAGGCCATATCTGCATATGCTAGGCTCGTCAAGTTTAACCTGAGTATTCTGCGTGTGCAAAACTGGCTTGCACCCGTTGTAGATGGACGTAGAGCTTATCACACCCGATCATCACGTGGTGTCTGGGCACGACGAACTTTGGCAACGGTGCATACTCAGGGAGAACACTTTTATCTTGAAATTTAGTGAGAGATCATCTTATAATGCTACCATCAATAAAAGCAAGATAAGATGCATAAAAGATAAACATCACATGCAATCAATATAAGTGATATGATATGGCCATCATCATCTTGTGCTTGTGATCTCCATCTCCGAAGCACCGTCGTGATCACCATCGTCACCGGCGCGACACCTTGATCTCTATCGTAGTATCGTTGTCATCTCGCCAATCTTATGCTTCCACGACTATCGCTACCGCTTAGTGATAAAGTAAAGCATTACAGCGCGATTGCATTGCATACAATAAAGTGACAACCATATGGCTCCTGCCAGTTGCCGATAACTCGGTTACAAAACATGATCATCTCATACAATAAAATTTAGCATCATGTCTTGACCATATCACATCAAAACATGCCCTGAAAAAACAAGTTAGACGTCCTCTACTTTGTTGTTGCATGTTTTACGTGGCTGCTACGGGCTTTAAGCAAGAACCAATCTTACCTACGCATCAAAACCACAACGATAGTTTGTCAAGTTGGTGTTGTTTTAACCTTCGCAAGGACCGGGCGTAGCCACACTCGGTTCAACTAAAGTTGGAGAAACTGTCACCCGCAAGCCACCTATGTGCAAAGCACGTCGGGAGAACCGGTGTCGCGTAAGCCTACGCGTAATGTCGGTCCGGGCCGCTTCGTCCAACAATACTGCCGAACCAAAGTATGACATGTTGGTAAGCAGTATGACTTATATCGCCCACAACTCACTTGTGTTCTACTCGTGCATATAACATCAACATATAAAACCTAGGCTCGGATGCCACTGTTGGGGAACGTAGTAATTTCAAAAAAATTCCTACGCACACACAAGATCATGGTGATGCATAGCAACGAGGGGAGAGTATGATCTACGTACCCTTGTAGATCGACAACGAAAGCGTTTGGTTGATGTAGTCATACGTCTCCACGGCCGGACCGATCAAGCACCGAAACTACGGCACCTCCGAGTTCTAGCACACGTTCAGCTCGATGACGATCCCCGGACTCCGATCCAGCAAAGTGTCGGGGAAGAGTTCCGTCAGCACGACGGCGTGGTGACGATCTTGATGTACTACCGTCGCAGGGCTTCGCCTAAGCACCGCTACAATATTATCAAGGACTATGGTGGAAGGGGGCATCGCACACGGCTAAGAATATGATCACGTGGATCAACTTGTGTCCCTAGGGGGTGCCCCTGCCTCCGTATATAAAGGTTCAAGGGAGGGGGGCCGGCCGTGCAGGAGAGGCGCGCCAGGAGGAGTCCTACTCCCTCTGGGAGTAGGACTCCCCCCTTTCCTAGTTGGAATAGGATTCGTGGAGGGGGGGGGGAAGAGGAGAGAGAGGAGGAAGGGGGGCCGGCCCCCTCTCCTTGTCCAATTCGGACCAAGGGGGGAGGGGCGCGCGGCCCATCTCTAGCCACCTCTCCTCTCTTCCACTAAGGCCCACTAAGTCCCATATACCTCCCGGAGGGTTCCGGTAACCTCCCGGTACTCCGGTAAAATCCCAATTTCACCCGGAACACTTCCGATATCCAAACATAGGCTTCCAATATATCAATCTTTATGTCTCGACCATTTCGAGACTCCTCGTCATGTCCGTGATCACATCCCGGACTCCGAACAACCTTCGGTACATCAAAATGCATAAACTCATAATATAACTGTCATCGTAACCTTAAGCGTGCGGAACCTACGGGTTCGAGAATAATGTAGACATGACCGAGACACGTCTCCGGTCAATAACCAATAGCGGAACCTGGATGCTCATATTGGCTCCTACATATTCTACGAAGATCTTTTATCGGTCAGACCGCATAACAACATACGTTGTTCCCTTTGTCATCGGTATGTTACTTGCCCGAGATTCGATCGTCGGTATCCCATACCTAGTTCAATCTTGTTACCAGCAAGTCTCTTTACTCGTTCTGTAATACATCATCCCGCAACTAACTCATTAGTTGCAATGCTTGCAAGGCTTAAGTGATGTGCATTACCGAGAGGGCCCAGAGATACCTCTCCGACAATCGGAGTGACAAATCCTAATCTCGAAATACGCCAACCCAACATGTACCTTTGGAGACACCTGTAGTGCTCCTTTATAATCACCCAGTTACATTGTGACGTTTGGTAGCACACAAAGTGTTCCTCCGGCAAACGGGAGTTGCATAATCTCATAGTCATAGGAACATGTGTAAGTTATGAAGAAAGCAATAGCAACATACTAAACGATCGGGTGCTAAGCTAAAGAAATGGGTCATGTCAATTAGATCATTCATCTAATGATGTGATCCTGTTAATCAAATGACAACTCTTTGTCCATGGTTAGGAAACATAACCATCTTTGATTAACAAGCTAGTCTAGTAGAGGCATACTAGTGACACTCTGTTTGTCTATGTATTCACACATGTATTATGTTTCCGGTTAATACAATTCTAGCATGAATAATAAACTTTTATCATGATATATAAGGAAATAAATAATAACTTTATTATTGCCTCTAGGGCATATTTCCTTCATATACCCCACGACGTAAACCGGCCGGAAGTATAAACGGGCCGAACTTGGTGGTTTACTTGAGACCCGGCAGATATTTGGCATTTCATTTGTAAAGCCGTCCGAAGATTAGTCACTCACTGGTGACCCAGTGGGCGGGTTAGACGGATGACAAGGCCCAAGTCTCAGAAGGCCGGTTCATACTATGGTGGGCCGGTTTAAGAGGAAAGGCGTGAAGAATATTTGTCTTACAAGGAGTTAAGACCTGGACTTGTATCCGGTTTGTATTAGAGATATACTAGTCCTAATCCTAATAGGACTCCACATGTAACCCGCCCCTCTAACTTATATAAGGAGGGGCAGGGCTCCCCAAAAAGGGACAAGCTACAAGCAAGAAGAAACTATCTCTAGGGCTAGACACAAAGAGTCGGTTTGCTGGCGACTCCCTCGTGATGATAATGAGACCTAGCCTCAAACATCATGTAGGGTTGTTACCGGATGATGTTTCCCGGGGCCTGAAGCTGTCTAAACCCTTGTATTGTGTTGCGTCTCTCGATTCCGCTCAACCCCTCTCAAGCTACCACATAGATGCGTTGGCCTCACGACTAAGTCCTCACGCTAGGACATCTGTCGTGACAATTCCACGACAGTGCCGGTGTCGCTTAGCCATTGAACCTTGTAGGGGTGCGGGTGCTTCATCTTGACCAATTGGATCTTGGAGCATAGTTCTTCACTTGCTAAGTTATGGCAATTCCCTCCATCGATGATGACCTTGATGGACCTTCCATTGATGCTGGCTTTTGTGTGGAAGATATGGCATCTTTGGTCTTCTTCTTGTTGATGTTGAAGAGTCAAGACCTTGGAGATAACAAGAGCGGGACTTGAATCTTCATCACAAAAGACTTGATCTTCTTTGTCTTCGTTGTTCACTTGGCGGTGCATGGCCACTTTCTCAAGGGCTTCCATTTCTCCTTCACTCATTGAGTCATAGGTTCCGTCGTCGTTGAGGATCATGGTGCACTTGTTGGTGAACTTGAAATACTTGTGGCCTCGACCGCCGCATGTGAAGCATTTGAAGGAACTTGTCTTGATGGTCTCATCGGTTGGGGTAGATGATGATGAAGCTTTCTTGAAGTTGCTTGTAGTAGGAGGACGACTTGAGCTTGTCGGAGTTTTCTTGTAACTTGACTTGTCGCCGTTGCTTGTAGATGGCTTGGTTGAGGTAGAAAGTGTTGGAGTCGTTGAAGCTTGGGTGTTGGAGAAGCCATAGGACTTGGATGAGAACTTGGCATACTTGAAGTCATCTTGCACTTGGCGTTCCGCTTTGGTAGCTTGGTGCACTAGCTCAATGAGGTTCAAGTATGGTTGGAAGTCGACGATCTTCTTGATAGGATGATTGAGTCCATTCAAGAATCGTGCCATAGTTTGCTCATCATCTTCTTTGACGTTGGCTCGTATCATGGCAATCTCCATTTCCTTGTAGTACTCTTCAACGCTCTTGGTTCCTTGCTTGAGTTGTTGGAGTTTCTTGAAGAGGTCACGGTTGCAGTAGTTTGGCACGAATCGTGCTCTCATGACATCCTTCATTCGTGCCCAAGTAGTGATGGGTGGTTCACCTCTTGCCGCTCGGCGCTCAATGACTTGTTCCCACCAAATGAGGATGTAGTCTTGGAATTCAAGGGATGCCATTGCAATCTTCTTCTCTTCTTCGTAGTTGTGCAAGCGGAAGATTTTGTCAACCTTCAATGCCCGTGAGATGTACTCTTCGGGGTTGTTGCTACCGGTGAACTTGGGCATGGTGAACTTTAGCTTGCCGTATCGTTGCTCTTCATTGTGTTGGGGTCGGGGATGATGACGCCCATGTCGGTGATGATTGGCAATCTCATGTTGCTCTTGGCGAGGAGGGTTGTCGACCTCATGTTGCTCTTGGCGAGGAGGGTTTTCGACCTCATGTTGCGCTTGTCTTGGAGGAGGTCCATTGTCTCCATGCTCTCGATGGACTTGATGTTCTTGTCTCGCTAGAGGAGGAGCTTGTGGAGCTTGACAATCTTGAGGTGGAGCTTGTCGATGCACACGTGCTTGGTAAATCCTTTCTTGAGCTTTGTCGCGAAGTGCTTCTTGATGTAGACAAGCTTGTCGGTCTCGGTTCGCTACGGCTCGACTAGAATCTCGAAGGGCACGTTGCGCCTCACTGCTTGAGCTTCACGAAGTTGTTTTTCTTGATGTTGAGCCTCGGCATCTTGTGCATCTTGATGTTGTCGCGCACGCTCCTCTTGTTCTTGTTGTCGTAGGCATTGCCGTTCTTGTGCTTGTGCGAATGCATCTTGGGCTTGCCGTTGCTGATGCTCTTGAGAGTCGGTGTGGTGTAGAGGATTGCTGTTTGCTTGACAGTCTTGGCGCGCGGCACGACGAAGAGTGTTCGATGTCGGTGTACTTGAGCCGGAGATGGTGTCGTCGGAGTGTCGACTTGAGCGGCTCCGTCTTGAAGAGGACGAAGTTGTAGAAGAGCGGTTGACCATCATGGTTCGGATATCTTCTTTGAGGGAACTCATAGATGTGTCGAAGTAGTCTCTTGTACATTGCTTGGATTGTCATAGGTCGGTGGCGAGGTTGTCGATGCGGTCGCCCAAAGCAATTTGTTCTTGATGCAAAGCTCGGTGTGCACCAAATATTTGCGTTTTGGTGACGAAGGAAGACATGTCATCGTCTTGCTCCAATAAGAGTGCGTTGGTAGAAGTACTTGGCCTATCCATCATTCCAAACAAAGATATGTGAGTGGGAGAAAGAGAAGAACCAATACCAAATGTACCTTGACCGATGTTGAAGATGGATCAATGATCACTCCAATGTGTAACAAGGAAATAGCACAATTGGTACCAATTCTTGTCGGTTTCTCACACCTACACAAGTAAAAGCTTATGGTGCAGCTTGGTTAGGATGGTGGCACAATTTTTGATGTGATAGTAAGCAAGATTCAATAATGTTGGAAAAGATTCGCAAGTTGTAAATGCAACAAGTAGACCAATAGAGAAATGGGTACACAGAAACACAACACACGGAAAGATAAATGGGGTCGTGCAACCAAGAATGAGCCAAAATGTGGAATCCACGAAAATGCTCTTGTTGCACAACACTAGAGAGACGCTAGCATGATTTCACAATAGGCGGATACGAACTTGTGCACAACCTACTAAGCAAAAATGCAACGACTTCTATCCCAAGTATGCTCTATGTATGATGTTCCGGAGATATGATCCAAGATGATCGAGTATGACAATCTTAATGTTGTATGATGCTATGGTTCTTGCTTATAAGCTCTTTGCTTATCTTTCCCTTTTGCTTAAAAGCTTGTTTGGCTCTTTGTTGTGTGAGCTCTTTTCTCATGCAATGCTTCACGAACCAAGATAGCAATTGTGTATGCGATGACAACTTTGTGACACAAGAGATGAATCCGAGATATGCAACACGATGATAGTATGTATGCTATGGGTAGTATGATCTCTAATATGCACAAGTCATGTTGCCGGCAATACTCAACGGCTAGTCTCGATGGGTAAGTGACGCAAAAGTAAGGCTATGGGGTTATCAATGCAAATGCAAGAGAGTATGATGATATCACGATACCAAGATGATACCAAGGTGAGGTTGATACCACAAAGGTGTAGTCGTTCATAGTAGTCCTTGGTGAAGATGAGCGGTGGTGATGTTGATGTCGAACCGTTCCTAACTAGCCGAAACACGATAGGAAACGGTGAGCCACAACTCAAATTCTCAAAACCAAATGTGACAAAATTTAGCGGAGTCGATAGCGGTCAAGTGGTGGTAGTGTTTGGGTTTGTGGTAGGGTTTGCAGAAGTTAGGTGGTGGTGGTCGAAGTGGGTATGCGGAGGCGTAGGCGGCGGTGGTGTCAAAAACTGCAGGAAATGCAGTTTCGTCAGGGTTAGCCGGATGATCCGGGCCAGGAGTCGGATGATCCGGGCGGATCCGGATGATCCGGGTGAACAGCCGGATGATCCGGGCGGGTCAACTGCGCTTGGGGATGGCTCGGGATGAACACGAAAACAGCCACAAATGCGAGGATTTCTCGGATTTTGGAGGGATTGCGAGGTGGAGATGGTGGGGGAAGGCTAGATCCACTTGCAACACAACAAACTAACGGATCAAAACCAACAAAACATCATCAAAACTCACAAATCACAAAAAAATTTGGGGGGGGGCTATTTTTGTGGGGATTTTCGGATTAGGAGAAAAACAACAAAATCAAGCTAGAAAACGAAGAGGGGAGGCTCCGAAATCGTGATCAACGTGGCTCATGATACCAAGATGATGTGGATTGGAACTCCGTACGGCCGATCTTTCACGAAAGGAGCGGATCCCAACTAAGGAAACGAAGAACACGAGGGAAAAACGAGGGGAATCACAAAAGGAAACACGAGAGAATCACTCAAACAACAAGAATAGATCACACATTCGCTAGATCGATGAACACAAAGGTGAGATACAAGATCCAAGTCCAACAAAGGACGATACAAAGGTAACCGTTCTTCTCCGTGAGAGGTCTTGATGGGGCCACCCAAGAGGGGGTCTTGAATCCAAGGGGATCTTCTCCGTAGAGGGGCCGCGGTCACTCTCGAGGAGACGATCCGTATGGATGAGCAAAAGCTATCCTCACAGATGAGCTACTACTTTGCTAACCCTAAAAATGGGGAGGAGGAGGTCTATTTATAGCCCAAGGGGCGAAGGGGTAAGTGAGGGGACGAAACGGGTACACGGGCCTCGGCCCAAGTCACGCACGCAGGCGGTGGCCGGATGATCCGGGCTTCGGGAGTCCGGACGATCCGGGTCGGCGTCCGGATGATCCGGCTGTGTTGGAGCAGCTGCGGGAGGGCCGGATGTCCGGGTCCTGGTCCGGACATCCGGGTGTGGCCGAATGATCCGGGTCTGGATCCGGATGATCCGGCTTCAGGTTGAAGCTTCAGGTGTCGTTGGGCCTTGTAGCCGGATCGTCCGGGCTGGGGCCGAATCGTCCGGATGGCGGTCCGGATCGTCCGGGCTTCTGCTGACTTAGCCCTTTTCCTTCTCCGTCTTCACGTCCATCTTTGTCTTCAGATTCTCCTTGCTCCTTGACGTCTCCATGGCTAACTCCTTGATACCTGAGTATGCACAATGTCTCCGTTTAAGGTAGTAGCCATGTCTCATGTTCATCGAAGTGGAATTGTGAGAGGAGAGATGTCACCTCAGTCTCGAGAGCTCTTGCACGTGATCGAGTCATGGGTCCACTAGGCACTTGGTGAGACAATGGTAGGTCCATGGGGATGACCTTGGGATGCTCCACATCAGAGGTGTACCTAAGAAAGATAATGTTTGCTCTCGAAAGCATGTGAACAATCTAAATAATTTACAATCTGATCAAATGTTGAACCCCTGAAGTTGCTATAAATTACCCACTATGCCATTCATAAGTGAAGAAAACGATTCGGTTTTCTTTCCAAAGTCGCGATCGTGTTCGGTTGTTTTATAGAGACGATGCCCAATATATATCATAAACCCACCAGTGGCGTAATACCTAAAGCCTTTCTCTCCCACCCTGGAGACGAGGGTTTGAACCCTTGGTTCCACCTTTTCCCACTCCTTTTTCTCACGCACCTCCTCCCCCCACGTATGTGTTCATGGGCCGGCCCATGGGGCGTGGCGCCCTTTTTTTATTTTGTTTTTTCTTCTTTTCTCATTTCTATTTTTGTTTAATTCTTTAAATTAATTAGGTATTTCTAAATTTCAAAAAGTTGCGAATTTTGAAAAAAAAATGTTTTAGAAATCATAAAAAGTGAATTCAAAAAAAGTTTGGGAAATGAAAAAAATTTCGCAGTTTTAAAAAATGTTGGTGATTTTATAAAACTGTTTGCAAATTAAAAAAATCACAATTTGAGAAAAAATGTTGGGAAATAAAATCATTTTTATGATTATGAAAAAATTATCATGCATTCAAAATGTATTCGTGAATCTGAAAAAAAATGTCCATGAAATTTTAGAAAATACTCAAAAGTGCAAGTATTTTTTCAAATTTCAAAATTTCCCCCCAATTTAGAAAAAGTTCATTGATTCAAAAAATGCTTGCTGAGTAAAAAATGTTCATGAATTCGAAAACTATTCATGCATTTCAAAAAATGTTCATCTAAACAAAAAATTGTTTTTGAATTTAAAAGAAAATACCCAAATTTTAAAAAGATGTTTGTCGATTCAACAAATTGTTCCCCGATTCAAAAATCTTTTATGTCTAGGTTTTGATTATTTTTTGGAAAGTCTTTGTATGTCTAGGCGTTGGAAGTAGTTGGTCGATGAGATTTGTATTTAATAAAGTTTTTAAGTATTCCCTTACGCGACACAATGACAGGTGTGTCGTGCGGTGGCAAGCTCATTGCCTTGAGATTTATCACGTCGAATGCATTGCGATCATGTGGAGGTCGCGCCCATCATCAGCGAGGGTCGGAACTCGGAAAAAAGATAAGTGGCAACATAATGAGCCACCATGTTAAAATAGAGGACACTCATATGTCGAGGTATTGAGTCATACTCCCTCCGTTCCAAAATAGATGACCCAACTTTGTACTAACTTCAGTACAAAGTTGGGTCATCTATTTTGGAACAGAGGGAGTACTTCTTTGGCTAACGTATAATTTTTTTGTCTACCGTTGCAACGCACGAGCATGTCTGCTAGTCCATTATAATACAAATTTTGCAAAAGAAAAAAACACTATATTGTATAAAAGTGAAAAGTGTGTAATTAATCTAAAAAAGTGCATAATTAAACAAAGAAAGATCAAGATGACGCAGGCATCAACATTTCAGGCGCCACATCATCTTGCAAGCCATGACCCGGATTGTGCAAAGTAGTAGTTCCCCGTTCCATGTTGTACACATACAATCCCTTGTCACCTCCTCTCAAGAAGTAAATGCAGTTTTCCTTCAAACCGACGTCTTGTGCGCTTAGCGATGCCCCAACATATCTATAATTGACAAAGAACACCCTATCGCCGAGCGTTTCCACCTTCAGCCAGGCCCTTTTTGCCATGTCCAGCCTGCGAACACGGACATGCACAACTTTATCTGTTTGACACGGCTGACCGAAATCTAAGCTGAACAACTGCCCGCATGATTCTAACAAGGAACTGCCCTCCCAGGGCTAGGGGTACTCACGATCGCATGTATTACCAACCGGAATTTGCGTGAACGTCGGATCCGGCAAGAACTTGAGTATCACAACACTGTAACAAGTGGAATGTGTTCTGAAATATGTATGGAATTCGCCCCCAACTGCCGTCAGAGCCTTCATCCCTCCAATGACGTCACCACGTCTTTCCCCAAGTGCCCCTAATACGTATAGTGCTTCTTCCAGCGGTCTCCTTCAGGGTGGCAATACCAGAACATCGTGTCTCTGCAATTCACCACTAGCACGGTGCAGTTTGGGTCGGTGGGCGTATGCGATAGCAAACATCTGGTGGTGCTCTTTGTGAGGAATTCCTCTTGGTCTGAAGGCAGGCCAATTCTCTGGCGTGTGAACGGATTCCATAGACAGGTCGCATGTGAAGCACGGTGCAGCATGAGCAGCCAGCCTTGTGGTGTTATCCAGTAAAAGTGGCTTTCCAAATCATCTACTCTCCTGCTTTGCAAATTTCTTCTGGTTATACTGTAAAACAACAATGCATCATTTGTCTTGTCAGCAACGTCATCCTCACCCTCATCGTCACCTTTGCCAGTGCCATAGCTCTCTTGGCATCCACCATCCTCCTGTTCATCCTCCTCATCGCTTGCATCCGAATCAGTGTCAGTTTCCCCTCGAGGCTCATTGTAGTTGTAATGAAACAGTAACAACGGGGAGTTTTCGTCCAGCAGATCTGCGTCTTGGGTTTGTTCCATCGCTATCTCTACGTCTCTGTCCTGCAACAAACTGAAGGGGCCTTTACTGACGATGTCATGGAATATGATAGTTTTGTAAATTTTGATCGACATACAAGTCAGAAGCAATGGAAGAACTCGGGTATGGGATACTTATGCCGATTTCTAAGAGCTCAAACGAATCCATTATAATTTAGAGTATCTATATCTAATCGTATATAGGAGTAGTATATATGTATATCCAAAAAAGAGAATCACTGCTTACGTTGACGTCCGTCCTCTCCTCGTCACCTCGTGGGCTTTTTTCTGCTTCTACTCCAGGCTTTCACCCTTCAAAGAAGGCAAATTTTAAGATGGTCCCAACTATTATGGACCGTCCATTATTTCTGATCCAAGGGTCGAGATTTTATGAGGTAATAGGTCATCCATGAGAGGTAATAAGTCACCATCAAGAGGTAATAGGTCGCCCAACACTCTTATTTGGAAAGTTTTGGAAAAGTAGGAAACACCAGAAATGGAAAGTAAACATTAATGATATATTCCTACCATATAAAGAGCGCTCGGGTATAAGGAAACTATTGCATTCCAAATTAACATGATCAATGACATTAAATCCACGATTTATATTGAGATATCATGAGGTCACACAATAGCCTGACAGTACATATAATATGAACGTTTGTATTATTTCCATAATTTATTAAAGGCTGTAAGAAAAATGCACATATATGGTCAAGTACACAAGATACCATGAGGTCACACAATAGCGTGACAGTACATCTAATATGAATGTTTGTATTATTTCCATAATTTATTAATGGGTGTTAAAAATGCACATATATGGTCATGTACACCAATAAATTTAAAAAATGAAGAAAATATGGCGTTGTCCTAGTTAGCTATTTCTTTAAGTTGTGAGTTCGAAACTTGGTATTATGTTAATGCTATTTTCATAAGTTTTCCACTATTTCTATTCGATGTGATTCAGCCAATTTCTTTTTTTTTTTTGCAGGTTTGTAGATACCTAGCAACGAGTCGAAGCGTTGGAGCGAGCTCAAGGCGTGCCATCGTCATCACACCTCCCTCACCGGAGCATGACAAAAACACGTAGTAAACAGTCAAAAAGTCGTCGTGCTAAGCCCGCACAGGACCAGGTGACCAGAACAGTAACCCCTGCAGATGAAGATAAGCCTAGATCAGAATGATCCAAACCGTAGACAAGTAAATGGAGATGAACAAAGACAGAATCCACCAAGAACAACCGAGGACCAACACTGACCTAATCCCACAAAATACAATGGAGTCACACCTTAACATGCCATCGTCGATGCTGGACGCACCATCAGGATGGGGGCTAGGCGGAGAGGACCTTATTTCATCTATGGGGAGCCGTTGTTGCCTCGCCTTACTAAGCAGGACACAAATGCCTCTTGGAGATGAGGCGGACCGACGGCGACGTCGATGACAGGTGGTGAAACTCTAATCATCTGGCAACCGCGAGCAGAGGCAAACAGATTAATTCTCAAGTTTCTATCTCACCTAAAAAATCCAATTTTAATCTAGCTTTTCGGATCATGTGGAGGTAACATGCGCAACAATAGTCAAACTGATTACTGCGTAAAATGCAACGATGTGTTGTTTTACAAATATTAGAATATTCTTATTTTTTGAAATACTAACACCGTCTCTAATTTTCAACTTAGATGGACCTCCACATCTTTTCATAATTCATGATGATTTCTACAAATAGAAAAAAAAATGAAAGGGATATGAACTAGAAAGATGTTGGTAAAATCAACGAAGAGGGTTGGACGACTAGCCTAGATTCGGCCAAACGTTTAAAAGGTAGACTTAACCTTAGAAGCTTACCAAGGACGACAAATTTGGTCGAATGAGGCTCTCTGATGCCTTGAGTACCTCTTGCATAACATGCAAGCACAACAAGACCCAACACTCCGGGAGAGCGACGAAGGGGAACAAAACTTACTCTAACCCAAGAGACATAACTTTAACGCCAGAACACATATCTGGGCCTGCGCCTCTCTTTTTGTCGGAGCGGATGACAAAGGAGGAGGGGACTCGTGGCTTCGTCGGCGGGTAGCAGATCTAACCCATCCAAGTCTATATGCTTCTTTTCATCCTCAAAGCAACCATTATTTGTTTCTTTGGGTGATTCCTCAATAATACCATCAACAATTGGGTCGCAAGTGAAACGTGTATCAGAATAGTTGAGACGCAAACACATGACCACCTAAACCATGCAGACCATTATTACATTGTTATCACAGTCATAATACAAAATATATGTCTAAGATTTTTAATAACCTTTGCAGCACCTATTTTATTTTTTGCATCTAAAACCATCTGCTTGTCACGTTGCTGTTGATCCCAGTTTTTAATCAATGGATGCTCATGGTGATCATAAGCAAAGTCATCTCCATGTGCTTGAAAATATTCAAAGTACCAAACCTGATCATCGAAGATATAGAACTTACATGAGTTAGCAAATCACACAACTCAAGCAATAAACCAAGGAATATAAAAAAGAATGAAAATTACCTGTAGTAGTGCACCTACTAGGCCTGATCTTTTATTTTTCTTGAATTCTGCCAAGTTAGTTAGCAAATATTCCAGTGTGAACTCTACCCAGTTGTATTTTTTTATCTTTGAAATGTCTGCAACAACTTCTAAGTAGTGGCTGCTAACATATTCCTTTGAGCATGGTGCCAAAACTGTCCCAATTGCATACAAAGACAAACATTCTAATGAAGTGCTCATCAGCTACACCACTCCGTATCTGTTTTTCTAAGTGAGTGAAAGTAATCGCCTTATCGCCCTTGTACAACGCAAACAACTTTGGGTCTGCTTGATTTTTACTAATTGTTATCTTCTCACCTCGGTTTGGCAAACCTAAGATGCATTCCACATCCCAAATACAGATTGGAACCACATGCTCACCTACTGTAAAGCTTCTATCCCTTTCACTGTAACCATCTGCAAGGGACTCGAGAAGAATGCGACGGATTGACATGGAGGGTACATTAAGCAATGGCCCTAAGTCCATCTCATGCACAAGTTTTATTTGGTCCTCATTCAGATCGTCACAGAGATCAGCAAATTTTTCAGGCATACATACTGTCTGAAGGCTAAACACGAAAGCGTAAAATAAAGTCATCAAAACTGAAGATGAATGGCAACACTGCTGAAATAGAATGAACATTTACGCACATACCATCTCAACCGCCGCTCCCTGACAGCTGACCAAGAACGTCGACTAGAACCCGTCGATGTCACGCACCTCCCTCACCGCGCTGCACTTCACAAGGGGAGCGGCGTGAGTAAGCCACCGCGACAGGCATGGGCTGCGCTGTTGCGAATAACGACGGGCATAAAATCGGCGATTTGAAACTGGAGCCATGGAGAAAGAAATCCGTAGAAAGGACTCGGATCAGTGGGGATTCACAGGAGGATTTTCGGGGATGAGTGATTCGGGAGAAGTGATACTATTTTTCTCCGTGGTTATTTCTCCTGAAACGAGAGATTTGGGGGTGTTTTCCTTATCTGCCATAAGGGAAGAGGTGACCGGCTGAAGCAACGAGAAATTTGGGGGGCGTTTCCTTATCTGACATGAGGTAAGAGGTGGCCGGCTGCATCAAGTGCAGTTAATTACCTGGGCCCAGTACTAAATCGTATCAACGGTTCAGATCTTCTATGTCCTCTTACCTTCCTCTGAGGTAAGGAGGACCATGTTAACGCAGCTCCTCAAAGAAACTATAGGCTTGTCCCTTCGGGGACATCCGATAAAAGAAACTATAGGCTTCGGCCTCCTGCTCTATATAAGCTCGAACTTAGTCGGTACTTGTGTATAGAAAAAGGAAAACGAATCGTGGTCGGTATTGGCATTGTTATTATAATCCGGTGACATGTCGTGCTGGGCTGGGACTCTCGCCGTAACTAGCGTCCGGCCCGCACGAGAGCTCATAAGAAGTTACGCACGAGATCGAGACTTATTACATCGTGGGTTGCTCGCGACGTTCTGCTGGGACGAAAAGTTCAACTGGAATCGCCTCATACTGATGAGCGAGAGCGAGACGGCGACGGCGACGGCGTCGTCGCGTGAACGAGATTGGTCATCTCTTCCGGCGGACATACTGGTGGAGATTCTGGAGTATTTGCGGTGGTCGAGCCACCCGAGTTTCGGCTTGGTGTGCCGAAGATCGCAATCTGCACGCGCTCTATCGCCCTTCTACCCGGCGTGGATCACTCGTCTCCTCCTCAATGTCGCCGATGTGGGCAGCAGCAACGTGCGGTACTACAGCCCCTTTTACCACAAGAATTTCGAGATCGCCTACAAGCTGAACACGCCAGGCGCCAAGATCTGTTGCGCCACCGGACAACACTTGACGTTATGCATGAAGAACCTGGTCCTCACGGTACAACTCCTGACAGGCGACGTCTGCAAGTTGCCACCGATCATACGTGGAAGGGTCGACGCGGTCGTTTATGACGGCGATCGTAGGATGTTTGGTGTCGAAAAGTCGTTCGGTGTGCTGCGGATTGCCCGTTGCATCAAAAACAATATGGGCGAGTGGGTGGAATGGGAATACAGGTGGTTTGATCCAGACGGTCCATTGTTTCCCACGTCGCCAGAACCCAGTTCTCCACAACGGCTTGATGTACCTATTAGGAGAAGAGGGAGGGCTAGCGGTCTATGATGTGAGTAGGCATGATGGAAATTTTGAAATCCTGGACAAGCCCAACAGCTTTGGATTCGAATGCGAAGACAGCTACTTGGTTGAGTCGGACCAACACGAGCTGATGGCTGTCCTTATTGGGCACCGTGGGACGCCGGTAAACATTGTCAAGCTCAATGAGCATACAATGGAGTGGGAGAAGATAGAAAACCTAGAGAGGAGATCCCTATTCACCGGAACGTTGTCTACGACAATGAAGGAGACTAACATCAAGTGGATGCAAAACAAGATATTTCTCCCTAGGTTCTATGATTGGCCTCAGACCGTCCTCGTTGACCTTGTACAACGAGATGGTGAATTGGCCTTCGTGCCAAACTCAAGATTCTCAGATACCACGATAGAGGATAACTATGGCACAGACATATGGACTTACGAATTGGGACAAGGTGAGGAAGCAAAGGAATTTTGGGAAACGGAGAAAGTGAATTATAGTATTTGGGTTGATTTCAGTAGTTATTAAATTTGTATAATATCGTTCGCAATATTGTGACATGCATTCCTAATGAAATTGTACATGAAACACTATCGTTAGATAACTTTGTCGTAGCATCTTCTTCTTTTTGTATGTATTTTTAGAACTGTATCTCTTGCTATCATTAATCATGATGTGGGGAATGATGTAAGGGCAACCAACTCCAATATCGCGGACCCAAACGCCACTAAATATCCGGACCGTGCGGTCCGGACATTTTTTTGACATCCAACACCGTGCATCAAACATCCACGCCGTGTACTGGGTATCTGAATTTCCCTAAACTGACATCAAACCTGGAGAGCTATAGGGGAGTCCGAAACATCCGCCAGGACCACTTGTTATTTGGATTATATCTCTCCACACCCCACGTGTTTTTTCCTCTAGGTCCACATGGCACATCTCGTTGCCTGGATTTGATACTTATATTTGATGTCTACACTAGTGGCTGGGGAGTGCCCTAGGCGCACCTCTTGAGGCGGTCAGGTGCGTTGCTAATTAGGTTGTTGTTTTTGTTCACTCATCAGCACCACAACAATGATGAGCTTTATAAAGTTTTGGAAAACACATATATTCATCAACAATCTATCAACCAATTTTCTCTAAGATGAATCAATAAAAATGGCACCCTTCCATCCACACATACTCTTCTATGTAGCACCACTTGGAAGTTGCCCAGAATCAAATACTATTATCATCATCAGGACAACCACACGTGGTTGCTCGTGTCCATGTCCCCCCAGCCCTATCAATCATAAAGACAAGGAGAGATGCCAGCAGGTGACCAAAGGGTGCAGAGCCAACAGGAAGACATGTAACTGATAATGTGTTCTTCTCGTTTATGGTTACAGGTCAATTGTCATTGCTCTCCTCCCTTACGGTTCCATGGTTTTGTATTGCTAACAGAACAAAGCAGGTTGTGTTTATAGATGGTGCACGTGTCAGTTCAGTGGCATGTTCTTATATTTTCAATTTACCATGGCTATGAGCTCTTACAGTACAGAAACAAAGTTTTGGATCAGGCAATGGCATTATGCAACCTTTCCAATTTGCCTACACCTATACAATGAAAACTTTGCAAACTAATCCAAAATGAATTTTTCAGTTCAGAAATCGCGGACAATGGAAATTAACAAGAGTAAAAAGGAGAGCTCACCAAGTCCGCCTTTGTGAATGCCGAGATGCTTTTGTAGCCATTGTTTCCGCGGCTCATCGCCGTGGCCATTGTAGCCACCGCCGTTAGTACCTGAAAACTCCAAACAAGCTTTAACAACTTAAAATGCTATTAATGTGTGTATATTCCATTTAGGGTGATCTAATATCAATTGCTAGGTGAACTAAGTGGTTTGTCCATGGCTGGAAGGTGGAAGGTATAAGAATATAAGTGAGTTTAACAGTAAAACAAACCAACTAGTCCAAGTATATAAAAAAGCTATAATTTTGCTCAGAGCTACAACAGTATCAAAAAAGAATTCCACTAGACCAGAAATATAAGATAGGATGAGATAAAGTTGTGAAGCAACACGGTATAATATTAGAAGAAAAATAAAAACTGAAAGTAAGAAAGAAATATACTTAAGTTAGATCATACCAAATGCTCCAAAAATCTGACCCGGATATATGTAATTTCTGTCTACAGTGTGTTGTGCATCTGCGGCATACAATGATCATGATAGATGATTATTGGAAACGGTAACAGGCAGAAACCATTGTTATGCTCACTGCACCATGTAGCTTCTGGACACTCCAAAACAGAGTAACTTACAAAAGGTCGAGAGTGAAATTTCTAGCGGTGCCGGTTTCTACCGGGTAAGTTGGCGCCGCCTGATCCTGCGAGGTGATTCAGGATGGACTTCTGGGTATTCCACATTTCGATTTTCTTTTTGCGGGGAACTTCAAAGATCTTTATTCAACGAATGCATTCGCCGAGTAGTCAGCCAAAAGGCTATTGATCAGGAAGCCAGGGGTAGTCTCGAGCCAGTTTTCAGTCACATTAAGCATACTAGCACGCTTAGCACATATATGTGTAGGACCATTTGCCGCTCTTATTACATGTTGAATTACAAATGATGAAAAGCGAATAATGAGCTCTCTAATTTCTGTGAAAATCGGTGCTACGATCGAACGATCATTGTAGCGATTGTTTCAGAGGTTTACTGCCTCTAGACAGTCAGTCTCCAGGGTCACCTCGGTGAAGCCCCTCAACCTGGCGAAAAGCACACCCTCCATGGCTTGAACCTCGGGGATCAGTGAGTCAGAGACCCCCATGTATGGCTTGCACCAGGCTCCTAAGAAGGTTGAAGTCAATCGGGCCACTCCTACACCCGCAATGTCGTCTCCGAAGTTGATCGAGGCATCCGTGATGACTTTTATGTTATTTACACCCGTAGAGCACCAGCCATAGCCTGACAGTATGGTGGTCTGCTGTTTAGGAAGTTCCAGTAGCGCTAGATCTTCTCAAGTGCGTCTTACCGAGCTCGCTGGGTCGATATGCACCTGATCATGCGTCCACCTATTGCGAGACATCTAGTGGACCACATAATTGTGATGATTATTGCACGGTCTTTCTCCGAGAACCGCTGCTCGCATAAAATGTCCCTGGCCCAAGTGTTTGGGTGAAGCCGGGGTAGGAATATATCGAACAAATGGCGCGCTTCCTCCCAGAATTGATGAGCATGAGAACAATAAATGAGTGCATGCATGAGATCTTCATCAATAGCCAGACAAAGTTTGCAAGTACTCACGTCTTTTATGTGTATTCGTTTTAGGGTGCATCCATCAGGGATGATGCCCCTAATCACTCACCACCAAAAGACCCTCACCTTAGGCACTACCTTGAGTTTCTAGAGAGCACTCCACATCTGTTGTTGGTTCATTGATGGTCCCATTATTTGCCCTTCATCTTGAGTTGCCCGCTCTTTTTGACTCACTAGAGCTCGATAAGCTGATTTTCAGAATACGTGCCTGAATTCTCATGTGCCCAGGCAAGAAAATCCTCACCTCAACCTTTGTCATCCCATACCAAAATGGAAGATCCATCACCAACTCTTTTCAATAATCCCACATTGAGTGCATCATGACTAGCTATGATCGCCCTCCATGTGGCCGAAGCATACTTCGGTATAGTGGCATGCATGAAATCTGAATTGTGGAAATGCATGTCTTTCAGAACTCTAACGCACAAGGAATTTGATTCTGTCATTGGTCTTCATCCATGTTTCCTTAATAGTGCCAGGTTGAATGGTCTAAGGTCGCGGAAGCCCATCCCTACCCTTAACTTTAGGCGTGGCGAGCTTGTCCTAAGACATCCAGTGAAGGGATCTTCTATTCAGCGAGCTCCCTGAGGGAGTCCTGGATTATGGGGTTCTCGGGTGTCCGGGCTGTGTAGCGTGGGCCAGACTGATGGGCCATGAAGATACAAGATAGAAGGCCTTCCCCCATGTCCGGATGGGACTCTCCTTTGCGTGGATGGCAAGCTTGATGTCCGGATGTGTAGTTTCCTTTCTCTATAAACCGACTATGTACAACCCTAGGCCCCTCCGGTGTCTATATAAACCGGAGGGTTTAGTTCGTAGAGGCTATCAGAATTTGCATAGGCTAGACAACTAGGGTTTAGCCATTACGGTCTCGAGGTGGATCAACTCTTGTACCCCCTATACTCATCAAAGTCAATCAAGTAGAAAGTAGGGCATTACCTCCATTAAGAGGGCCCGAACCTGGGTAAATATCGTGTCCCCTTGTCTCCTGTTACCTTCGATCCTCAGTCGCACAGTTCGGGACCCCAACATTGGTGCTTTCATTGAGAGTTCCACTGTGTCGTCGATGGCGGGATCGATGGCTCACCTTGTCATTAACGACAACATTACCTCTGGAAGGGCCCTAGCTCCGGGACAGGTCCTCCAGCTCAGCGGTTTCACCATGGGCGCCCACGTGGCCGTTAAGCCAAAGGCAACCCTCGAAATCGCTAAACATCATCTCTGCATCGGCCTTGAACACCCCGAAAAGATGGATCCAGCAGATGTCTCATCCTTAAACGAGCTACTAGATCACATCGTCGCCCTGGGAGTTGCAACAGACTACGATCGGATTGGGCTTAAACCCGGTCAGAGGGAAATCAGGTCCCCGCCGATCACCCATCTGGTAGCGGTCGTGGAGGAATAAGCCGAGAATACTTCTCCCCCTAAGTTAAGAACAAGCTATGTTCGGATTTCCGAGTCCTACGAGCCGGATACCCATCTTCGGGAAGAGACCTCATGTCCTCCAAACATAAGACCGGGTGTTGAGCCCAAAAGCCACCATGACACTCCGGATCCTGGGCTGGTGACCTCAGAAATTCTTCAAACTCCGGATGCAATAGTGGGTCATGGTTCCAATTTTAACTCGCCCAACCACCACAAGCAATATTCCCCAAGCAATTCAGGTCCTCCAGATGTATGCGACCTAATGTACGTACGGCAGCAACCTGAGGAAACGGTCCTCACTTTTGGGCTAGATTCCTCCTTGTTAAAAACAAGATCAAAGATTGATGCAACGACGACGTGGTTTCAGTATTTTGCCGCAACTGTACGGACGAGGGAATCCTTAACGCCCTCAACCGCCGCCGCATACTGCACTTTGCAGATTTGACACACATCGTACAGAAGTACCGCAATGAAAAGCGCCTGGAAGGCCCAGACAGCTCGGTGGGAACCTCCTGCCTTCAAGCAGCCCATCGGATGAAACAATATACTCCCTCCGTTCCCTAATATAAGACCTTTTAGCTATTTTAAAATGTTGACTACATACATAACAAAGTGAGTGAACATGTGCATACTAAAATGTGTCTAGATACATACGAATAAAAAAAGCTAAAAGGTCTTAAATTATGGAACCAAGGGGGTATTATGAAACAGAGGGAGTATGTTAAACTTTGCATGAATTAGGTCCCGTTTGCATAAATTTCGTCTGATTTATTCAATTTTCTTTTGAAATGCCGGTCCCTGTGTCCGCGAAGGGATAGAATCCGATTTTGCGGCTGTGTTAGCTCTAGCAGTTGAGCATGTTTTTCCTTAAGGCTAGTCATAGTGGGAGTAACTTAGCTAGTAACATAGCGCACTTTAAGAAGATTTTGCTTATGTGGCACGTAGTTAATGAAAAGTGGTAACATAATATGTTACTGTAATATAGCGCTTCCCAAGACAAGATGAGTCTACAAGCTAATAAATGAAGTTCCCTATGACACTACTACTATGTTACTTTATACTATGAAGGTACTAATTTAGGCTAGTATCTTATGCATGACACTACTATAAGTTACTCCCTACTATGACCAGCCTAATAGAGTCCGATTTGCAGCCGCGTTAGCTCTAGCAGTTGAGCATGTGTTTCCTTATTAAAGTTAGCAGAGTGTGTGATGTTAGAAACAGAAAAATACCAACTCTAAAGAAAAAAGAGAAAACAAAAGTACAAGGAGAAAAGTCAAGAGAGAATACGGATCTAACAAAATCGGGTGAATGCGCTAACCTCAAAAAAGAGTCAGGCAAAAAGTAGGACGTAAGCAGCAAAGTTATGCGTCACCAGAAAAGTGAGACGGACAAATGGGCCTACACCCGGTGCACCGGTGTACGGCGCCCGCTTTTCCACATGCAGTCGCTTTCCGTATACTATAACGCGTAGCGAGTTTTAGGTCGCGATATTGTTTTGGCATCGAACAGAGCCGGAATCCCCATCTCTCTCGTTCCTCTGCACGCCTCTCAAACCCTATACGCCGCCTGCCTCATCCCCTGTCCGACGCCGCATCACCACCTGGCCGCCGCCGCAGGCCCCTTCCTTCCCTCGTACGCGACGCCGCCGCCGTACCTTCGGCGGTGCGTTTGACGCGCTCGGGCGAGCTTCTGGTGCTCGGGGCAAGTTTTCCCGGTTTCTGCGCATCCTGTGAATGGAGGAGTTGGAGGCGCGGAGGCCCGGTCATCCTTCCGAATTTCCCGATGCAGAGACGGTGCGATGGTAGCTGACTTCCATGGCCGGCCTCTGTCGAGGTCTGATGACGAACTGGTGAGTTGATCTGACTGATGGGAGGGGCGGTCCGTCGCCGCCCTGCGCCGGTGACTGTTCTCTATAGACTCCAGGACGGCAATATAATTGTCGCAGATCTACCGGAGGCGCATCCCTCTATGGCGTTGACCGCGACGGATCTGAAGGTACCGGTGGGTGACTCAGATCTGCAGGGAGAGACGTGCCGGTCTCCACTGCTAGAGCCTTGGCTAGTGGCTGATACATGCTACCGGCGATGTGATTAACCAGAGGTAATTTTGCTATAACCCGGTGGCTGTGGTGGCACGGTGGGTCGATCGAGTTCTCCTACTGAGAAATTTGGATCTAGCTTTCTCGTCTACCTACCCCAGGCGAGCTCCCTAGCCTTATGATGCGGCTACTGTTTGATGTCTGTAGCAGAAGCCTAAATCTGTTTGATCTGCTATGGTCTACGGTAGCCTTGGCTGAAGATAAGCCATAATCAGCTTCAGATCTCTGATGCAGGATGATGACATCCGCATGCGAGGTAGTGGTTTGGAGCAGGCCAGTGAGGTGCAATGGTTGCCTGAGGAGATTGATATTTTGCTTGGAGGCTAGCCATGATGATCGATAAAATACTACAAGGAACAGACTTACTGGTTTTTGTATAGTTTGATAAAATTATATGGCTTAAATGTTTTTAGTGGTACCAAGGTAATTAAGTGTGACCGTGTTATTTTGTGGCTATTTTTTATAATAATAATAATAATTATTCACTTTTATCGATTATTTTTGTATTTGTTCTACATGTCTATGATTTTAGATTAGTGCAAATTAAGTCTTACAGATGATGATATGTGATTCCATGTTTATCACTCAAAATTTTACTCACTCTGTTTCTTTTTTGAAAGGTGTATATAATTTATAGAAATATAATTTTTCTAATTTTTTAACAAGTTTATAGAAAAAGGAATATCAATTTCAATAATACTAATAAATAAATAAATACAAAAATATATTATGGATATAGCAATTGATGTGAAGGACGGGCCCCAACTTGTGCAAGAAGTCCTGGGTTTGACGTGGCCTCTCAGCATTGCACTGTGTAGGGGTAAGGGTTGCCTTGTATAATCCTTCCTCAGACCCCCTACCTCCTGTGGGGCCTTTTAGCACGTTACTCAATGATCCATGTGGTATTTTGGTTGTTGATATTTTATTATCATTTTCTACAAACGAAACTTAGAGAAATTGACTTTTGAAAAAGATTAGTACACACTATTGTAAATTTAGGCTGTGTTTGGCATTGCTGTGGATTATTACATTCCAGCTTTTGCCCGTTTTATTGTTTGCTCATCATTTTCCTTACTGCAGTGATTATTTGCAGAGTAGTTAACACTAATCATAGTTCAGCAATCCACAAACTAAGCCTCGGTATACATTTTTAAACAAGATAATAGCCTACACATGTTATTTCTTAATCAAGTAACTAGCTAAATTAACTATATAACTATGTTAGCATTGTACAATTATTATTATAGAACTATAATATTTATTAAAATTTAGGTATATGTGTTGTACATGTTTTATGATTGTACATCAGTGAGAAACTACACATCGTTGGACAAGATGATGTTTGTACATGTATGTTAGCACGACGACTAGTATAATATACTACTCCCTCTGTCGGTGTCAAAACCGGCGGATCTCGGTTTGGGGGTCCTGAGCTGTGTGTCTAGACCGGATGGTAACAGGAGGCAATGGACACGAAGTTTTACCCAGGTTCGGGCCCTCTTGATGGAGGTAAAACCCTACGTCCTGTTTGATTAATATTGATGATATGGATAGTACAAGAGTAGATCTACCACGAGATCGGAGAGGCTAAACCCTAGAAGCTAGCCTATGGTATGATTGTTGTTCTGTATGTTGTCCTACGGACTAAAACCCTCCGGCTTATATAGACACCGGAGAGGGTTAGGGTTACACAAAGTCGGTTACAATGGTAGGAGATCTATATATCCGTATCGCCAAGCTTGCCTTCCACGCCAAGGAAAGTCCCTTCCGGACACGGGACGAAGTCTTCAATCTTGTATCTTCATAGTCCAGGAGTCCGGCTGAAGGTATAGTCCGGCCCTCCGGACACCCCCTAATTCAGGACTCCCTCAGTAGCCCCTGAACCAGGCTTCAATGACAACGAGTCCGGCGCGCAGATTGTCTTCGGCATTGCATGTCGGGTTCCTCCCCCAAGTACTTTATAGAAGATTTTGAACACAAAGATAGTGTCTGGCTCTGCAAAATAAGTTTCCACATATTGCCGTAGAGAGAATAATATTTACATAAATCTAATCTGCTGATGTATTCCGTAGTGTGATATTGCACCACGGCCAAGCCTTTATTCGAATCGTTTTATTATCCCACCTCAGCGCGTCATGCGAGGCGGTTTCCTTGGCACGTCTTGTTAAAGCAGAGATCGTGTCCCCTTATTCCGGGATTCTCATCAATACGGGCGTGGGTAACCCAACCGCTTCTAGGACTCCTAGACTATAGGCAAGTCCAAACGGCCACGGAGAGGACGCTTGATATTCACCCTCTTTATAAAGGGACAAGGCTTTTATTTTTTCCCTCCCGTGCTCAATCGAATCCTTCCCCCACCTCAAGCTCAAACACCCAAAGTTCAGGTCAGGTGCTCCGAACCTTCAATCATGTCCGGATCTAGCCTTCAAGGCCGATGGGTGCCTTCCTCCGTCACGGAAGAAGACATCAAAAAGTTGAGGGAGGCCAGATATCTGACCGCCGAGATTTTGCATCGGCTGCCTGCCCGAGGGCAGGCCGTCCCCTCCCCCGAACCCAATGAGAATGTCGTGTTCGTCTCCCACTTCCTCCGAGGTCTAGGCCTTGCTCTGGATCCTTTTGTTAGGGGTTTGATGTTTTATTACGGGCTAGATTTCCATGATCTAGCTCCGGACTCCTTTCTTCATATCACGACATTTATTGTCGTGTGTGAGGCCTTCCTCCGGGTTACCCCTCACTTTGGCCTGTGGCTCAAGATCTTTGAAGTAAAGCCGAAGATGATCGAGAGGCAACATGCAGCGTGTGGAGGTGCCTCAATATGCAAGATGACGGGAGCTCCATGGCCCAAAGGTTCCATTCCAGAGGTGTCTGAATTGTGGCAACAGGAGTGGTTCTACATCATGACTCCTAGAAGTGCCAAGTGGGTGGCCGCCCCTGTTTTCCGCTCGGGCCCTCCACCACAACTGATGTCATGGATCAGCAGAGGTCTGAGCTGGGTTCCAGCCAAGGACGTGCCTATACTCCAAAGCCGCATTCGAGATCTCTTCAATGGAGATTTTAGTTTGGTTGCGATAATACAAGTTATGCTGATTCGTCAAGTCCAGCCTTGCAAACGCCGACCCCTTCGCTTGTGGGAGTTCAATCCCGAGGGACCGCTTTAAATGACTTGTACACGTGGTTACTGGGGAGGGTAATACGGGTGGACGCGGGCCCCCAACGTTGCCCATTCTAACCAAGGGAGCGAGCGTCTCCATGAAGGAAGACGACCGGAGGAGGAAAAGGACTGCGCCCGGGGATTCGGAAGCCGAAGCTTCCAAACGGGAGAAGAAGTCTCCCACTGAGGGTCCTACCTTGGGGGGTGCTTTTGCCGCAAAAAGTCCGCGGGGGGATCAATTCTCCAGCGAGTCGTAAGTGACCCGAAATACTTTAATAGTACAGGTATGCCATCTTTTTCTTCTGAGAAAATAACCACCGCATATATCTTTGCAGTTCGGGCCTTAGCCCCTCTCAAATGAGCTCGTCTTCGGGGGATCTTCTTCCAGAGATGATGGAGAGCGAAACGCCTCCTACGGACTCCTCCTCTCCAGAAGTGGGCGACCCCGAAGTGTCATCGCGGAGGGCCTCTCCGAGTCCGGTGAGGCCAGAAGATAATCCCATTGACCCCCGAAGCTCCCAGTGTCCGGCTCCCAAAGAGAGCGGACAAAAGAGTCCGGCACTGTCTAGTGTGCGATCGGATATTCTGAGGGGGTTGGTGGGGCGAGTGGCCATCTCAGATGAACACCGTGTGCTGATGAATACGGTGATGGAGAGAATCTCGTCCGCCGAAAGCGGATTGCATGAAGCTTTTATGAGTCTACTGACAGGCTTTGAGGTACGTAAAATAATGTATGATAGTCCTGCACATGCTAGGTGTGCCCTGTGTAGATAGTAGCCCCTCAGACTCTGGTTGTCGTCGGGAACAACGACGAACAGAGGATCATATTCCCAGGTAATAACCATACTGCCTCTATGTGCAGGTGATGGAAGCTCCGGTGGCTAGCCGGACTAGCGAGTTTGCCCATTTAAAACGGCAGTTGGATGCGGCAGACGCCGACATCGAGCTTGTTAACAAAAGGCTTGACGAGGCACAGGGTAAGTGTCATTATCTGGTAAACTCCACATAGTAAGAGCAGCATGATGCCAGTATCTTTAATATGTTGTGACTGCAGATGGAGCTGCCACTGTTGAAGCCTTGCGGACAGAACTTGCCCGAGCCAAGGAACAAGCGAGGTTTGGCAATGCGGCTGCTTTGAAGGCGGCCGAAGAGTTGAAAGCCGAGAAGGCCGCGCATGGCGGGAGCCGAGATAAGATGGCCAAGATGGCCATAGAATTAAAAGCCGCCGCCGGCCGTTCCCGGGTTCTTGAAAAGGAAAACCTAGCGAAGGCATCGGACCTTGAGAAGGCTGCTGCGATGAGAAAAGACATCCGCTCTGCTATGAGGGCGAAGAAGGAGGAGCTGCGGGAAGCCGGGGATATTGTAGCTGGGAAATCCTTTATGTCGCGGAGGAAGTTCGGAGATCCACGGTATGCCTCTCTGGATCGGCTGTGGAGTTCGGAGGATGTGTATATGGATTTGGCGGCGAGCGCTGCCGATGCGGCCAAGTACTTCCAGGGTTAGACGGACCGTGAAGTGGACCAGCTGTTTTGGACACAATTCATTCTCCTGAGCATCCGCTTTCAATGACTGACCAATTAGCCGAATGGGCCGAACTGAATAGGTTGTCCGAACTCGCCATGAGGTCTGTTGTGGATCAGCTATGGCCGGAAAGGCCAAAACCGAACAGCTATTTCAGCTTGGTGCAGCAGTTCCTTGACGTGGTGCCGCGCATTAATGCGATGAAGAGGTCGGCGTGCATAGAGGGCTCACGGATGGCCTTTGCCCGTGTTAAAGCATACTGGGCGGAGATGGATGCTACCACTGTTGCAGCGCAGGATTCGACCATAGGTCGAATGGCTGCTGAGCACTACTTTGAAGAACTTCTTGAGGGTGCTCGTTTGATAGGGACCCAGTGCTCAAAAAATATTATGTTTGAGTGATATGTCATCTCATTGTAAGCGAAATGCTTTTATAAATTTTTATAAGGCTATTTTTATACTTTTGCCTGAAAGTAATATGATGCCTCCTGGACGGCCGTTTATGTATACATGTGTATAACCTGAAAGATTGCAGCCGTCGACTTCAACCCCCACTCATATAATGCGGAGGTGCTCGCAAAAAACACGCGTTCACACTTAACCCAACGTCTTGGTCCTATTAAGGAGGTGATAGAGGAGCGAGCGAGGCAACCAGACTATAATGCTTTAGCACTTTCACTTAGCCATAAGAGTTTGACAGTGGGGCTACTAGATAGCCCCTGGTGGCTCCGCACTCTCCCGATTTCGGGGTGCGTACATGCCTGGCCGGAAAACGGCCCTTCGTTAAGGCGGATGAATTCTAACATTCCAATAGGTCATCGAGTGGTTGATCAGTCTAACGCTATATCATGACAGTCAGTTTTCGGCTTTCTCTACTGAGGTGCTCGTCCGGATGAACCAGGGCACAATCGCAGTAGTTCTCCTGGTGCTACCTTAGCCGATAAAGCGGAACGTAAGGCACCAAAACACAGGAGCCGGGCAAACCCAACATTTGACCAAAAACAATGATTCGGAGCTGATGCATATAGGGCCAAACTCGCGACGCCGAACACTCCCTAAGGTATTTGGTCTTTGTGGTATAAACCGGGCCTAAATAATGGCCTTTGTAAGAAGCCCCTTGTGTCCAGGTACGTGCATTGTTCTGGCGTGGCCACATGCCAAGACGTCAGCATCCTTCTCAAGGTGGATATGTATCAACAAGAGACAGTAAAAAAGGTTTACGCAGGGTCTTAATCTAAAAAGAATCCTTGGAGCGGGTCCTTGCTGCACGTCTGTGCCTGTGTCTCCGTTGTGCCGTATCCTGGACGGGTGTAGCACGATGATCGTCTGTAAAAGAGAGGAATTTAGGTGAAAAAGTTGTCGTGCAAAAAGATAGTTTTTAAAGAAACCATGTATAATTCAAGATGAGAAGAAATTGCCACTTGTCTGCGCGCGTTGAGCCCCTTGTATTGACAAATAGAGGTGTGACCATTTATTCGGTATAAATAGCGGCGCCGGACTTGATTAGTTGTGTCTGAGGTCTTGACGGTCTATTGGATGCTTTCACTGGTCCGGGCGCCTTTAGTGTGCGGCTGCCAAGGCAGCCGCACTCTCTTCGGCGCGTAGAGATCGCTTGATATTTTCGTTCACTGAAATGATGCCACGTGGACCGGGCATCTTGAGTGTGAGGGAGGCATAGTGTGGTATTGCATTAAAGCGAGCGAAAACTTCACGTCCGAGCAGTGCTTGATAGCCACTTTGGAACGGAGCGATGTGGAAGGTTAAATGCTCGCGACGGAAGTTATCGGGGGAGCCGAATATAACTTGTAGTAGGAGGGAGCCCGTACAACGAGCCCCTGGGCTTGGCGTTACTCCTTTAAAGGTAGTATTGCTATGGCGAATTTTTGTTGGGTCTAACCCCATCCCGCGAATTGTATCCTGATATATTAGGTTTAGATTGCTGCCACCGTCCATCAAGACTCGTGTGAAGTGATATCCGCCAATTACTGGGTCTAATACCAGGGCAACCTATCCTGCGCGTCAGATACTTGCTGAGTAATCGCAATGGTCGAAAGTGATCGGTTGAGACGACCAGTGGCAGGACTTCGCGGTGACAGGCACTTGGGTATATTTTCCTGGGAGTGTCGCGTTGTTTTTTCCCTTGATCACGTGTAAGACGTTTACTGTTTTGACTTCTGGTGAAAATTTCTTTTGTTCCCCAGTGTCTTGCTTGGGAGGCTCGTCCTCGTCTTCACTTGGTGTATCCTCCCCCTTGTGTACGGCGTTGAGCTTGCCGGACTGCTTGAAGACCCAACATTCTCTGTGGGTATGATTAGCAGGTTTACCAGGGGTACTATGGATCTGACATACTTGGTCCAGAATTTTGTTGAGGCTGGACAGTTCATCCCTGATGCCTTTAGAGGGCGGCTTTTGACCTGGCAGAGAGCTTTTGAATCCGGCGTTTACTGTCGTGCCCTTCGTGCTGTCTTCTTTATTCCGGCGTTTGTTATTGCTGTTGCACCGTGATTTATTATTGCTGTTGCACCGTGATTTCCCGTTTCCATCTCTAACTTCAGATGTACTGGGGTTGCTGGTGCTGCATCTGGCTAGCCAGCTGTCCTCACCCGCGCAAAAGTGGGTCATGAGGCTTGTTAATGCGGCCATCGTTCTCGGCTTGTTTTGGCCGAGGTGTCTAGTGAGCCATTCGTCACGGACGCTATGCTTAAAAGCTGCCAAGGCTTTGGCGTCCGGACAGTCGACAATCTGGTTCTTTTTAGTAAGAAACCTGTTCCAAAGCTTTCGGGCTGACACTCCGGGTTGTTGAGTTATATGACTCAAATCGTCCGCATCCGGAGGTCGGACATAAGTCCCTTGAAAATTTTCCCGAAAGGCGTCTTCGAGCTCTTCCCAACTTCCAATGGAGCTTTCAGGGAGGCCTTTAAGCCAGTGACGAGCTGGCCCTTTGAGCTTGAGGGGTAAGTACTTGATGGCGTGGAGATCATCTCCTCGAGCCATATGGATATGAAGGATGTAGTCCTCAATCCAGACCCAGGGTCTGTTGTTCCGTCGTATGTCTCTATGTTTACGGGTTTGAATCCCTCTGGAAATTCATGGTCCAGCACCTCATCGGTGAAACATAGGGGGTGTGCGGCACCCCTATAGCTGGGTGTACCGCGTTGTTCGGATGTTTGTTGTGTTGCATTGTATGCTGGGGCGCGCTTGCGTGGTCCATAGATGGATCTTGTTGCACCGTCCTTTGGGTGCGAGCCCTCGCATGGGTCGCGCGTTGTATTGTGAGTGGCATTGTATGCCGCTCTATGTTGGTAGAGGGGTCGTCTATCCGGCCAGGTGGCTACTTTGACATTTGGTTATGGGGGCTCTGAGGCCTCCTCATCGAATTCAGGCAGCAGCTTCCGCTTTGGGTAGCTCTTGGAGGGGCGATTGTCGCCGTACCTCGCTGAAGTGTTGAGTATTTTACTCCATCTGATTTGGAGTGTGTCTTGCGTAGCCTTGAGCCTTTGCTTCTGCTTTTTAAGACTCCTCGCAGTGGCAACAAGCCTTTTACGGGCGTTCTACTGCTCCGGGTGTTGGGTTTCATAGTAATTTCAAAAAATTTCCTACGCACACGCAAGATCATGTGATGCATAGCAACAAGAGGGGAGAGTGTTGTCTACGTACCCAACGCAGTCCGACTGCGGATGCGCTGACACGACGTAGAGGAAGTAGTCGTACGTCTTCACGATCCAACCGATCAAGTACCGAAACTACGGCACCTCCGAGTTCGAGCACACGTTCAGCTCGATGACGATCCCCAGACTCCGATCCAGCAAAGTGTCGGGAAGAGTTCCATCAGCGCGACGGCGTGGTGACGATCTTGATGCACTACAGCAGCAGGGCTTCGCCTAAACTCCGCTACAGTATTATCGAGGAATATGGTGGCTGGGGCACTGCACACGGCTAAGGAATAGATCACGTGGATCAACTTGTGTGTTCTAGGGTGCCTCTACCTCAGTATATAAAGGACCAAAGGGGGGGAGGCTGGCCGGCCACAAGGGGTGCGCCAGGAGAGTCCTACTCCCTTTGGGAGTAGGATTCCCCCCCCCCCCCAATCCTAGTTGGAATAGGATTGCGGAGGGGGAAAAGAGAGAGAGGGGGCCGGCCACCTCTCCTAGTCCTAATAGGACTAGGGGAAGGGGGAGGCACACAGCCCATGTAGGGCTGCCTCTTCTCTTTTCCACTAAGGCCCATCATGGCCCATTTAGCTCCCGGGGGGTTCCGGTAACCTTCCCGGTACTCCGGTAAAATCCCGATTTCACCCGGAACACTTCCGATATCCAAACATAGGCTTCCAATATATCAATCTTTACGTCTCGATCATTTTGAGACTCCTCATCATGTCCGTGATCACATCCGGGACTCCGAACAACCTTCGGTACATCAAAATGCATAAACTCATAATATAACTGTCATCGTAACCTTAAGCGTGCGGACCCTACGGGTTCGAGAACAATGTAGACATGACCGAGACACGTCTCCGGTCAATAACCAATAGCGGGACCTAGATGCCCATATTGGCTCCTACATATTCTACAAAGATCTTTATCGGTCAGACCGCATAACAACATACAGTGTTCCCTTTGTCATCGGTATGTTACTTGCCCGAGATTCGATCGTCGGCATCCAATACCTAGTTCAATCTCGTTACCGGCAAGTCTCTTTACTCGTTACATAATACATCATCTCACAACTAACATATTAGTTGTAATGCTTGCAAGGCTTATGTGATGTGCATTACCGAGAGGGCCCAGAGATACCTCTCCGACAATCGGAGTGACAAATCCTAATCTCGAAATACGCCAACCCAACATGTACCTTTGGAGACACCTGTAGTACTCCTTTATAATCACCCAGTTACGTTGTGACGTTTGGTAGTACCCAAAGTGTTCCTCCGGTAAACGGGAGTTGCATAATCTCATAGTTATAGGAACATGTATAAGTCATGAAGAAAGCAATAGCAACATACTAAACGATCGGGTGCTAAGCTAATGGAATGAGTCATGTCAATCAGATCATTCAACTAATGATGTGACCTCGTTAATCAAATAACAACTCATTGTTCATGGTTAGGAAACATAACCATCTTTGATTAACGAGCTAGTCAAGTAGAGGCATACTACTGACACTTTGTTTGTCTATGTATTCACACATGTATTATGTTTCCGGTTAATACAATTCTAGCATGAATAATAAACATTTATCATGATTATAAGGAAATAAATAATAACTTTATTATTGCCTCTAGGGCATATTTCCTTCAGTCTCCCACTTGCACTAGAGTCAATAATCTAGATTACACTGTAATGTTTCTAACACCCATGGAGCCTTGGTGCTGATCATGTTTTGCTCGTGGAAGAGGCTTAGTCAACGGGTCTGCAACATTCAGATCCGTATGTATCTTGCAAATCTCTATGTCTCCTACCTGGACTAGATCCCGGATGGAGTTGAAGCGTCTCTTGATGTGCTTGGTCCTTTTGTGAAATCTGGATTCCTTTGCCAAGGCAATTGCACCAGTATTGTCACAAAAGATTTTCATTGGACCTGATGCACTAGGTATGACACCTAGATCGGATATGAACTCCTTCATCCAGACTCCTTCGTTCGCTGCTTCCGAAGCAGCTATGTACTCCGCTTCACATGTAGATCCTGCTACGACGCTTTGTTTAGAACTGCACCAACTGATAGCTCCACCGTTTAATGTAAACATGTATCCGGTTTGTGATTTAGAATGGTCCGGATCAGTGTCAAAGCTTGCATCAACGTAACCTTTTACAGTGAGCTCTTTGTCACCTCCATATACGAGAAACATATCCTTAGTCCTTTTCAGGTATTTCAGGATGTTCTTGACCGCTGTCCAGTGATCCACTCCTGGATTACTTTGGTACCTCCCTGCTAAACTTATAGCAAGGCACACATCAGGTCTGGTACACAGCATTGCATACATGATAGAGCCTATGGCTGAAGCATAGGGAACATCTTTCATTTTCTCTCTATCTTCTGCAGTGGTCGGGCATTGAGTCTTACTCAACTTCACACCTTGTAACACAGGCAAGAACCCTTTCTTTGCTTGATCCATTTTGAAATTTTTCAAAACTTTGTCAAGGTATGTGCTTTGTGAAAGTCCAATTAAGCGTCTTGATCTATCTCTATAGATCTTAATGCCTAATATGTAAGCAGCTTCACCGAGGTCTTTCATTGAAAAACTCTTATTCAAGTATCCCTTGATGCTATCCAGAAATTCTATATCATTTCCAATTAGCAATATGTCATCCACATATAATATCAGAAATGCTACAGAGCTCCCACTCACTTTCTTGTAAATACAGGCTTCTCCGAAAGTTTGTATAAAACCAAATGCTTTGATCACACTATCAAAGCGTTTATTCCAACTCCGAGAGGCTTGCACCAGTCCATAAATGGATCGCTGGAGCTTGCACACTTTGTTAGTTCCCTTCGGATCGACAAAACCTTTCGGTTGCATCATATACAACTCTTCTTCCAGAAATCCATTCAGGAATGCAGTTTTGACATCCATCTGCCATATTTCATAATCATAAAATGCGGCAATCGCTAACATGATTCGGACGGACTTAAGCATCGCTACGGGTGAGAAGGTCTCATCGTAGTCAATCCCTTGAACTTGCCGAAAACCTTTCGCGACAAGTCGAGCTTTGTAGACAGTAATATTACCATCAGTGTCAGTCTTCTTCTTGAAGATCCATTTATTCTCAATTGCTTGGCGATCATCGGGCAAGTCAACCAAAGTCCATACTTTGTTCTCATACATGGATCCCATCTCAGATTTCATGGCTTCAAGCCACTTTGTGGAATCTGGGCTCACCATCGCTTCTTCATAGTTCGTAGGTTCATCATGATCTAGTAGCATGACTTCCAGAATAGGATTACCGTACCACTCTGGTGCGGATCTTACTCTGGTTGATCTACGAGGTTCAGTAGTATCTTGATCTGAAGTTCCATGATCATTATCATTAGCTTCCTCACTAACTGGTGTAGGTGTCACTGGAACAATTTTCTGTGATGTACTACTTTCCAGTAAGGGAGCAGGTACAGTTACCTCGTCAAGTTCTACTTTCCTCCCACTCACTTCTTTCGAGAGAAACTCCTTCTCTAGAAAGGATCCATTCTTAGCAAGGAATGTCTTGCCTTCGGATCTGTGATAGAAGGTGTACCCAACAGTCTCCTTTGGGTATCCTATGAAGACACATTTCTCCGATTTGGGTTCGAGCTTATCAGGTTGAAGCTTCTTCACATAAGCATCGCAGCCCCAAAATATAAGAAACGACAACTTTGGTTTCTTGCCAAACCATAGTTCATAAGGTGTCGTCTCAACAGATTTTGATGGTGCCCTATTTAACGTGAATGCGGCCGTCTCTAAAGCATAACCCCAAAACGATAGCGGTAAATCTATAAGAGACATCATAGATCGCACCATATCTAGTAAAGTATGATTACGACATTCGGACACACCATTACGCTGTGGTGTTCCGGGTGGCGTGAGTTGCGAAACTATTCCGCAGTTTTTCAAATGTACACCAAACTCGTAACTCAAATATTCTCCTCCACGATCAGATCGTAGCAACTTTAATTTCTTGTTACGATGATTTTTAACTTCACTCTGAAATTCTTTGAACTTTTCAAATGTCTCAGACGTATGTTTCATTAAGTAGATATACCCATATCTGCTTAAATCATCTGTGAAGGTGAGAAAATAACAATATCCGCCACGAGCCTCAATATTCATCGGACCACATACATCGGTATGTATGATTTCCAACAAATTTGTTGCTCTCTCCATAGTACCGGAGAACGGTGTTTCAGTCATCTTGCCCATGAGGCACGGTTCGCAAGTACCAAGTGATTCATAATCAAGTGGTTCCAAAAGTCCATCAGTATGGAGTTTTTTCATGCGCTTTACACCGATATGACCTAAACAACAGTGCCACAAATAAGTTGCACTTTCATTATCAACTCTGCATCTTTTGGCTTCAACATTATGAATATGTGTATTACTACTATCGAGATCCAATAAGAATAGACCACTTTTCAAGGGTGCATGACAATAAAAGATATTACTCATATAAATAGAACAACCATTATTCTCTAATTTAAATGAATAACCGTCTCGCATTAAACAAGATCCAGATATAATGTTCATGCTCAACGCTGGCACCAAATAACAATTATTTAGGTCTAATATTAATCCCGAAGGTAGATGTAGAGGTAGCGTGCCGACCGCGATCACATCGACTTTGGAACCGTTTCCCACGCGCATCGTCACCTCGTCCTTTGCCAGTGCCCGCTTATTCCGTAGTCCCTGTTTCGAGTTGCAAATATTAGCAACAGAACCAGTATCAAATACCCAGGTGCTACTGCGAGCTCTAGTAAGGTACACATCAATAACATGTATATCACATATACCTTTGTTCACCTTGCCATCCTTCTTATCCGCCAAATACTTGGGGCAGTTCCGCTTCCAGTGACCAGTCTGCTTGCAGTAGAAGCACTCAGTTTCAGGCTTAGGTCCAGACTTGGGTTTCTTCTCCTGAGCAGAAACTTGCTTGCTGTTCTTCTTGAAGTTCCCCTTCTTCTTCCCTTTGCCCTTTTTCTTGAAACTAGTGGTCTTGTTAACCATCAACACTTGATGCTCCTTCTTGATTTCTACCTCCGTAGCTTTCAGCATTGCGAAGAGCTCGGGAATAGTCTTGTTCATCCCTTGCATATTATAGTTCATCACGAAGCTCTTGTAGCTTGGTGGCAGTGATTGGAGAATTCTGTCAATGACGCAATCATCTGGAAGATTAACTCCCAATTGAATCAAGTGATTATTATACCCAGACATTTTTGAGTATATGCTCACTGACAGAACTGTTCTCCTCCATCTTGCAGTTATAGAACTTATTGGAGACTTCATATCTCTCAATCCGGGCATTTGCTTGAAATATTAACTTCAACTCCTGGAACATCTCATATGCTCCATGACGTTCAAAACGTCGTTGAAGTCCCGATTCTAAGCCGTAAAGCATGGCACACTGAACTATCGAGTAGTCATCAGCTTTGCTCTGCCAGACGTTCATAACATCTGGTGTTGCTCCAGCAGCAGGTCTGGCACCTAGCGGTGCTTCCCGGACGTAATTCTTCTGAGCAGCAATGAGGATAATCCTCAAGTTACGGACCCAGTCCGTATAATTGCTACCATCATCTTTCAACTTTGCTTTCTCAAGGAACGCATTAAAATTCAACGGAACAACAGCACGAGCCATCTATCTACAATCAACATAAACAAGCAAGATACTATCAGGGACTAAGTTCATGATAAATTTAAGTTTGATTAATCATATTACTTAAGAACTCCCACTTAGATAGACATCCCTCTAATCTTCTAAGTGATCACGTGATCCAAATCAACTAAACCATAACCGATCATCACGTGAGATGGAGTAGTTTTCAATGGTGAACATCGTTATGTTGATCATATCTACTATATGATTCACGCTCGACCTTTCGGTCTCTGTGTTCCGAGGCCATATCTGCATATGCTAGGCTCGTCAAGTTTAACCTGAGTATTCTGCGTGTGCAAAAACTGGCTTGCACCCGTTGTAGATGGACGTAGAGCTTATCACACCCGATCATCACGTGGTGTCTGGGCACGACGAACTTTTGCAACGGTGCATACTCAGGGAGAACACTTCTTGATAATTTAGTGAGAGATCATCTTATAATGCTACCGTCAATCAAAGCATGATAAGATGCATAAAAGGATAAACATCACATGCAATCAATATAAGTGATATGATATGGCCATCATCATCTTGTGCTTGTGATCTCCATCTCCGAAGCACCGTCGTGACCACCATCGTCACCAGCGTGACACCTTGATCTCCATCGTAGCATCGTTGTCGTCTCGCCAATCTTATGCTTCCACGACTATCACTACCGTTTAGTAATAAAGTAAAGCATTACATCGCGATTGCATTGCATACAATAAAGCGACAACCATCTGGCTCCTGCCAGTTGCCGATAACTCGGTTACAAAACATGATCATCTCATACAATAAAATTCAGCATCATGCCTTAACCATATCACATCACAACATGCCCTGCAAAAACAAGTTAGACGTCCTCTACTTTGTTGTTGCAAGTTTTACGTGGCTGCTACGGGCTTAAGCAAGAACCAATCTCACCTACGCATCAAAACCACAACGATAGTTTGTCAAATAGACTCCGTTTTAACCTTCGCAAGGACCGGGCGTAGCCACACTTGGTTCAACTAAAGTTGGAGAGACAGTCACCCGCAAGCCACCTATGTGCAAAGCACGTCGGGGGAACCGGTCTCGCGTAAGCGTACGCGTAATGTTGGTCCGGGTCGTCTCGTCCAACAATGCCGCCGAACCAAATATGACATGCTGGTAGGCAGTATGACTTATATCGTCCGCAACTCACTTGTGTTCTACTCGTGCATATAACATCAACATAAATAACCTGGCTCTGATACCACTGTTGGGTTTCGTAGTAATTTCAAAATTTTTCCTACGCACACGCAAGATCATGTGATGCATAGCAACGAGAGGGGAGAGTGTTGTCTACGTACCCAACACAGACCGACTGCGGAAGCGCTGACACGACGTAGAGGAAGTAGTCGTACGTCTTCACGATCCAACCGATCAAGTACCGAAACTACGACACCTCCGAGTTCGAGCACACGTTCAGCTCGATGACGATCCCCGGACTCCGATCCAGCAAAGTGTCGGGGAAGAGTTCCGTCAGCACGACGGCATGGTGACGATCTTGATGCACTACAGCAGCAGGGCTTCGCCTAAACTCCGCTACAGTATTATCGAGGAATATGGTGGCTGGGGGCACCGCACACGGCTAAGGAATAGATCACGTGGATCAACTTGTGTGTTCTAGGGTGCCTCTACCTCAGTATATAAAGGACCAAAGGGGGGAGGCTGGCCGGCCACAAGGGGTGCGCCAGGAGAGTCCTACTCCCTCTGGGAGTAGGATTCCCCCCCAATCCTAGTTGGAATAGGATTTGCGGAGGGGGAAAAGAGAGAGAGGGGGCCGGCCACCTCTCCTAGTCCTAATAGGACTAGGGGAAGGGGGAGGCGCACAGCCCATGTAGGGCTGCCTCTTCTCTTTTCCACTAAGGCCCATCATGGCCCATTTAGCTCCCGGGGGGTTCCGGTAACCTTCCCGGTACTCCGGTAAAATCCTGATTTCACCCGGAACACTTCCGATATCCAAACATAGGCTTCCAATATATCAATCTTTATGTCTCGACCATTTCGAGACTCCTCGTCATGTCCGTGATCACATCCGGGACTCCGAACAACCTTCGGTACATCAAAATGCATAAACTCATAATATAACTGTCATCGTAACCTTAAGCGTGCGGACCCTACGGGTTCGAGAACAATGTAGACATGACCGAGACACATCTCCGGTCAATAACCAATAGCGGGACCTGGATGCCCATATTGGCTCCTACATATTCTACGAAGATCTTTATCGGTCAGACCGCATAACAACATACGTTGTTCCCTTTGTCATCGGTATGTTACTTGCCCGAGATTCGATCGTCGGTATCCAATACCTAGTTCAATCTCGTTACCGGCAAGTCTCTTTACTCGTTCCGTAATACATCATCTCACAACTAACATATTAGTTGTAATGCTTGCAAGGCTTATGTGATGTGCATTACCGAGAGGGCCCATAGATACCTCTCCGACAATCGGAGTGACAAATCCTAATCTCGAAATACGCCAACCCAACATGTACCTTTGGAGACACCTGTAGTACTCCTTTATAATCACCCAGTTACGTTGTGACGTTTGGTAGTACCCAAAGTGTTCCTCCGGTAAACGGGAGTTGCATAATCTCATAGTTATAGGAACATTATAAGTCATGAAGAAAGCAATAGCAACATACTAAACGATCGGGTGCTAAGCTAATGGAATGGGTCATGTCAATCAGATCATTCAACTAATGATGTGACCTCGTTAATCAAATAACAACTCATTGTTCATGGTTAGGAAACATAACCATCTTTGATTAACGAGCTAGTCAAGTAGAGGCATACTAGTGACACTTTGTTTGTCTATGTATTCACACATGTATTATGTTTCTGGTTAATACAATTCTAGCATGAATAATAAACATTTATCGTGATTATAAGGAAATAAATAATAACTTTATTATTGCCTCTAGGGCATATTTCCTTCACCGGGTGCCTGTCCAGCGTTATGTCGTCCAGACCATTATCCTTGATAGAATTTGTTTGTCCGGTTTGATTATCCGGATTGCCGTTGTCCGGCAGCGGTTCGCCCTGCTCCAGCGCTGGGTCTGTGTGATTGTTATTTCTGTCGAGGCGGGATTTGGGGCGGCGCTTGCGTCGCCGCTTTGACTGCTTCTCGAGGGAACAAGCCTTCGGTGCGTCCTTCCGCTCCTCGTCGTTATCCTTTGGTGCATCCACCATGTATACGTCATATGACGAGGTGGCTTTCCAGGGCCCAATAGGCGCTGGTTCTTTATCGTCTCCTTCATCGGCGTCCATACCGTCGATGTCTTCGGAGTCGAAGTCGAGTATGTCGGTTAAATCATCGACAGTGGCTACAAAGTCGGTGGTGGGTGGGCTTTGAATTTCTTCATCGTCCGTATCCCAACCTTGCCGACCGTAGTCCGGCCAGGGCTCTCCTGATAAAGAGAGAAACTTCAGTGTTTTCAGAATATCGCCGAAAGGCGAGTGCTGAAAGATGTCCGCGGCAGTAAACTCCATGATCGACGCCCAATCGGATTCGATCGGCAGGGGCACGGAGGGTTCGGAGTCCGGAGAGGAGTCCGGCTCCTTGGAGTAACGAGTCTCGTGGAGTGCGGGGCTGGTGTTCGGCTCGATCGCCGTTGGGATCGCAGCCCCCGAGGCGGCGTCCAACCACCCATCCTCGATCGGCGCAGTTGGCTCCGAATTAAGGGTCGAAGCCGATGTGGGTGCTGCCTCCAGGGCACTGTTCGGCGGTAGAGCTAGATCATGCTCGTCGTGACAGTGCGGCGCTCTCGGCAGTGGCTCGAATCCGTCGGAAATCAAGTCCCCGCGGATGTCAGCCGTGTAGTTTAAACTTCCCAATCTGACCTGACGGCCAGGGGCATAGCTTTCGATCTGCTCCAGATGGCCAAGTGAATTGGTCCGCAGTGCGAAGCCGTCAAAGACAAAGATCTGTCCGGGGAGGAAGGTCTCACCCTGGACTGCATCGCTATTGATGATCGTAGGAGCCATCAAGCCTGATGGCGACGACACAGAGGAACTCTCAATGAAAGCACCATTGTTGGTGTGAAAACCAGGGGATCTCGGGTAGAGGATCCCGAGCTGTGCGTCTAGGCCGGATGGTAACAGGAGGCAAGGGACACGAAGTTTTACCCAGGTTCGGGCCCTCTTGATGGAGGTAAAACCCTATGTCCTGTTTGATTAATATTGATGATATGGGTAGTACAAGAGTAGATCTACCACGAGATCGGAGAGGCTAAACCCTAGAAGCTAGCCTATGGTATTATTGTTGTTCTGTATGTTGTCCTACGGACTAAAACCCTCCGGCTTATATAGACACTGGAGAGGGTTAGGGTTACACAAAGTCGGTTACAATGGTAGGAGATCTACATATCCGTATCGCCAAGCTTGCCTTCCACGCCAAGGAAAGTCCCTTCCGGACACGGGACGAAGTCTTCAATCTTGTATCTTCATAGTCCAGGAGTCCGGCTGAAGGTATAGTTCGGCCCTCAGGACACCCCCTAATCTAGGACTCCCTCACCCTCCCTTCACAAATATAAGATGTTCTAACTTTTTTGTAAATAGGATGGATATAGACACATTTTAGTGTGTTTGTTCATTCATTTCTGTCTGTATGTAGTCTATATTGGAATATCCAAAACATCTTATAATTATGAACCGACGGAGTACATAACTGGGTTGATATTGTACAATTGAAACTTGACTCTATGCTGTAGATGTCTTATGATTTTACATTATGAGAAAATAATAAGTTTATTAAGACATAATTGTACAAGCTTTATATATATTACGGTATGATTCTACATCGTGGGAAAATAAGTTTTGAATATCATACTTCTAATGTTCCTCATTAAAAAATATTTATTATAGTGTTAATTCTTTAAAATGTAAGGGCATGTTTTGTTATGATGATATGTAGGAATAGACACAAGAATAAGGTAGAAATGCGTGTGATAAGAAAACATAGGAATTTTGTCAACGGTATTTGGTTCACAAAACTCGGGATTATTAATAAAAATGTGGTCAAATCTAAGATGCTATTATGCAATTAAAGACCTCGGTAGTAGGAGTTTGGAAAATGAGGTCCAGATGGTTTTTGCGGGGATGTTGTACATTGCAGAGTAAGTGTGACAGTTGTAGGAACTTGGTCATTTTAGTTCTACGTGCCTATTATTTTCCATCATTGCAAAATAAACCACTCATATTTTTTATCTCTTGATTTATGAACTGGTTTGGGAGCGATGCACATTCTTACCACTCATGTTCAAGTATTTATGGCTTCGGTGCTAATGAAATGTGCAGTTCTGTGTTAGTATTTTATTTTGTGTTACTTTTACCCTAAAAGTGTAAGAAGGGCCGTGTCTTCAATTATTTTTTTGTTTATATAGATGTAGCCGTACCGCTTGGTAGATAGAAAAGTTAGGAGCAATATGCTGTAGGTATTAGCATAGCAGATGTATGTTTCCATCGTTTCATGAGTTGACAGTCACCATTTTTTCTTGTTATTACATGTTGCGTATAGTTGTATCTGTTATACAACTTCCACGTTCATCATTGGAAATATAGTTGTCTGTTAAACATCTCTATGGCCCTTTTGTATAACCTGACTTTATATAAACAGGTGGTCTAGCTGTGAATATTTGCTTTTTTCTCTCTTTTAAAGCATGTTTAAAAATTTTCCAATTTCTGTGACATTATTTTGCCTCAAAAGCAAATGAGGTGCATCGAATCTGACTAGCAGTTTGAAGTTCATATTAACTATACAGAAGTATAGGAGGGTAGCTTAATTATTTTATCATGTTGTGTTGAAATCTTTATTTATGCGATGAGCCTCACAGAATGTTATTATATGCAAGCTAGCACGAGGCGTGATGGTGTTTCCTCCTTCACCTCAAATATGTGCAACTAGATGAGGTATGCTCAGTCTCATTGTTGAATTCCTTTCCGCACGGTTTGCTTTGATTGTTTGTGATAGCATTGTCGAATTCCTTCCCACTCTGTTTGCTTGATTGTTTGCAATGGATCCATCAATATCATAGATGGTTGGGTTTTGACACAAATTAGGAAGCCTCTACTTTAGATTCTCCAGACCAAAGTGATGGAGAGGCCCAACTACAACCATCTTTGTTTTCTGTATTGTTTTCACCCCAGTGTACACACTAGAGCTGTTTGCTTCCTTTTACTCATCTTGTCCGGGCCAAGCTGGGTGGCCCAGCCTATGCCTGTCTAATATAGTTTCTACGAGACGTATGCTGTTCAAGATTTCGGTAGTAGGAGTTTGAAAAATGAGGTCCAGATGGTTCCTGCAATTTTTCTTTGAAACTGGTATCCAAAGAAATTCCTCCATTTCCCCCTGCTCTCTATTCATTTGAACCAAATGGATGAATAGTGGCACCAAAGGAAATTCCCCTACCAACATCTTCTTTGAACCAAAGAGCTCATAATTGTATATGTTGGACATGTATTTTTTGCGGGGATTTTTTACATTGCTGAATGCGCGTGGCAGATCATGATAGAAACTTAGTTGTTTTAGTTCTGCATGCCTATTATTCTCCATCACCCGTTTCGAAAAAAAATATATTCTCCATCATTGCAAAATAAACTACTCCCTCCGATCCATATTACTTGTCGCGACAAGTAATAGGATCGAAGGGAGTACCCATATTTTTATCTCATGATTTCTGAACTCGTTTGGGAGTGATGCACGTTCTTATCACTCATGTTTAAGTATTTATGGCTTCTGTGTTAATAAAATGTGCAGTTCTGTATTAGTATTGTATTTTGTGTTGTTGTTGTAACATATTGCATATTGTTGTGTCTGTTATAAAAGCAGGAACCATTGTTGTTCATCATTGGAAATATAGTTGTGTCTGTTAAACATTTCTATTGCCCTGCTGTAACCTGACCTTATATAAACAGGAGGTGTAGCTGTGGTTGTAATATTTGCTTTTCTCTCCTTTAAAGCATGTTCGAAAATTTCCAATTTCTGTGACATCATTTGCCCTCAAAGCTAACGCGGCGCATTGAATCTGACTAGTACTTCGAAGTTCATATTAACAATACAGATGTATAATTAGGAGGGTAGCTTGATTATTTTATCATATTGTATTGAAATCTTTAGTTATGCGATGAGCCTCACAGAATTTTATTATATGCAGGCCAACATGAGGTGTGTTGGCGTTTCCTCCACCTCAAATATGTGCAACTAGATGAGGTATGCTCAGTCTCATTGCTGAATTCCTTTCCCCATGGTTTGCTTTGATTGTTTGTGATAGCATTGTTGAATTCCTTCCTGCACGGTTTGCTTTGATTCTTTGTGATAGCATTTTTTAATTCGTTCCCAGTCTGTTTGCTTGATTGTTTGTAATGGATACATCAATATCATAGATGGTTGGGTTTTGACGCAAATTAGGAAGCCTCTACATTAGATTCTCCGCACCAAAGTGCTGGAGTGGCCCAACTACCACCATCTTTGTTTTCTGAATTGTTTTCACCCTATAGAGTACACACTAGAGCCGTTTGCTTCCTTTTACTCATCTTGTCCGGGCCAAGCTAGGTGGCCCAACCTGTCTGTCTAATATAGTTCCTACGAGACGTATGTTGTTGAAATAATTTTGTGTATACTATTTTTGGTACTAATACTACTACTTGAATAGGAATGGTTATTGGGTGGTATCTTCAGCTAGCAGTACCAGGTTTATATGCCCACGGCCAAATCACTTGATGTCTGGCACTCTGATACACATCAGTACTTGTCATGTGGGGCACTGCGTACAGGCGCGGGTCGCGCGCCCAGGAGCAGCAGCCGACGGCCACAGCTGGCGAGGCATGATCGGGGCAAGGAGTCCTGATCCTAGGTTGGTTCCTAGAGTCCAGGAGTAGTTAGTTTCCTAGTTTGTTAGAAGCCCATAAGGCCTTTATATATCCTATAATCTGCACCCTTTGAGGCAAGAAATAAATCATTATCTCCTACCTCCTCCTCTACTCCTAATCTTTTCTCCTGCACCATTGAGCAGTTAGGCAAAAACCCTAGCGCTCATATCCACCGACACTACGAACTACGTAGTCAAGGTCCTGCTGTCTTGGGCACCGAGGTCCTTGACAGTACTCAATCAAAAACATGCACACAAAGAAAATAGAGTATTTGAAGGAGTCTCACAATATGCCAACCCATAGTCCAATAGGCCAAATTTGACCATTCTCTATTGATTGATGGGTAATTCCAGTTCTTATGGACAAGAAAACTCAGTCTTCTCACAAAGAAAATCGAGTAATTGAAGTGGTCTCTCAATACGCAAACTCATACTCTCCGATAGAGTAATTGAAGTAGTCTCACAATATGCAAGCTCAAAGTCTTCGATAGGCCAAATTTGACTAATTTTTATTCATTGATGGGTATCTATAGTTCTTTTTGACCAGAAAACTCTCTTGTGTTCCGTTTGGATGTAGACATTCAAGGCCTTGGAAAGAATTGGCTTCAATATCAAATCACCAGACATTGATATTGAGATACATCCTGAATTTTGCTGTTTGGATGTTTATGCATTTGCCGCATGGAATTCATGGATATTGACCAATGCTAATTCTTGTTTGGATGGTGGGCATTACATAGCAGCGCCGGGAGGCCATGGGAGTCGCGGTCGCACACAAACCTGTTATGAGCCTTTCGGCCGCGCATCCTTGTTGCCGCCAGGAGTGCCGAAGCACGACAGGCAGACAATGTGTGTCCTCTGCTCGCGTCCGTCCAGGCAAGCGATGAGGCCAACAACGGCGACGTGTGGGAGGATGGATGGAATGCTCGAGGTTGCCTCCGGGCGACAACCATTGCTGGCGTCCGTCCGAGCAAGGGATGAGGCCCATGACGGCGACCACGGACCAGTGTGACACTGCCGAGCACCGTCCTCACCGCAGTACATAGCTGTTGAGCTGTCAAGCCCCACCTCTTCTGGATCTATCTGGCGAGCAGCAGGACACCGCCAATCTCCACGGCCAGGAACCCGCAAGGTAGAGAGTGAAGGGGAAGAGGGAGACGGGCAGACGGCGGTGGGATCCGTGCTCGCTTGTGCCACCATGGACCTCGAGTTGCTTCGCTTCTCATCTCCTCACCACGTGCCGCTGTTCTTCTTTCTTTCCCTAGAGCGGGAGGAAGGGTTGAGCAGGGGTAGAACGCTACCAAATTTGAGAGTTTTTACGGTACCCTATGCTGCTAACAGGCGAGGAAGCGGTATATTAAAATCTGACCGCTGATTTCCCGAGGGTAGGATAGACATAGATTTTCTGTCATGGAAACCTTAGCGACGTCGTCGGTCAGCGGATATTGGCGATGGGAAACCAAGACGGCAAGCTCCGCCTGCATGTGCCACAACTCCTCCACAGTCTCCTTCGACCTCCTGCTCTGGTTGCTGGACGGAGGCGCCCCCTGAGCCGTCGTCCTCGACCACGACCTCCTCCTCGAACTCATCTTATTCGTTCCCGTCGTTTTCATCTACAGTAGCGTCGTCTCGCTGAAGCCGGCGCCCTGTCCGCCATGGATGAGTCACTGGAGCTCGTCTCGCATGCACACACCCAGCCACGCGCGCGCCCGTTCGCGCTCCACGCCTGCAGCAACAGCCGTCGTGCACGCCCCACAGCACCGCAGCAGCTGCTCGTTCGCTCCCGCCTCCCGCACGCAAGCAGCCCCGCCGTAGCGTCCGCTCCCGCCTCCCGCACGCAAGCAGTCCCGCAGCCTCGGGTCGCCTCGCCACCGTCCGCGGACAGCGTGATCCGAAAGGGCAGGCCGGGGCAGCCCGCAGCCAGCCGCCATGGTCTCGCCTGCCTGGCATGGCCGGTCGCCGTCGTTGGCGAGCAGCGTGCGCCAGGAGGCATCGGATGTCCGGAAGGCCTAAAAGTCGGTTCGAAGGTGCTGCACCTTGCCGGCCCAGCCGGCCTCGTCACGGCGGACCAGTCCCCAGAGGGCGAGACGGGCGAGCTGAAACTATTTACTCCCAAAATGCCCTAGCGATTTGTATACTGGAGGACGGGAGAGAAGCGGTGCAAACTATACCGCTCGCGATTCTATTGGCAAATTGGAGCAGTATAGATCGATCGTTACCATTAGATTTGAAGAATGGATGGCTAATATTTGACGCGGGGTACCATAAAAGAGCTCCCAAGTTTTGGGGAAAACCGAGAGCGGGACAAAGGGGCTGCATGCTTGTTGCCACGGACAGGCCAATATTCCGCTTTGATCCCCAGCCTGAATACCATGACCTGCCAACAACAACATTTGGGTATCCCAATGCCAATGTCTAATGGTGGGCCTCATCATCAACCTCCAAACGGTGTGTTATCAAAAGACACTTGTATTATGGTGAGCTTGTAATTAGCTTCACAAGAAGCACCTTCTGGATTCTATTGTTGATAGGTTTGATAAAAAAATTCAACAAGAGAACTTGACCATCGCAGAATATCACATGAGCATGCACATAGCAGACAGGTAATATGTGAGCACGGCAGGTAATATGTGAAGTAATATGTTCATAGGAGTTCAAAATAGGCAAGACATAATATGTTCAAAGGAGTACATTATATCAGTAGAACAGATGAATCTCCTGACATTGTGCTTTATTTCGCCATGATACAGCACTTGCTGTTTTGTTCTTCCCCTGCCCTTGATGCCTGCCTTTGCTGCAATGCATAGTAATTAGTTTATGTATATGATCAAATTATCTAGGAGAAAATTTGTAGTATGCAATGATTTAACGTGCATTCTGACCGTCTTTTTTACTTGGCAGGTTTTCTTTTCTGTGATATAAGAGACTGTATTGTCACTACTTATTATTCTTTGATAATTGGTTGGGCTACTACTACACTGAAGGTATAAAACAGGAAGCATCACCACAGCTAGCATAGGATACGAGTAAAATCCTGATTGCACAGGAGAGTTGGTCTATATACTCCCTCCTTTCCGGTTTATTAGGCCTCCAAAGCTCAATAGCTTTGCATATTTGTTAGGCCTAAGAGTTTTGCATATTTGTGCCTGTACCAGATTGCCAGGAAAAGCTAAAACGACGAGTACTTTTTTTTTGCTGTAACTGAAAATCTTAGCACATATCAACAGGCATTGGAAATTTGCTTACGCAATCTTAGCACACATGAGCAGACTTATATGAGCATTAACATTTTGTATAATACTAAATTGCCTGTTTCTGCTGTGAGAAAATGTCCATACTTGCAGTTCACAAGTACAATACTACTCCCGCCGTTGCAAATTAGTTGACTCAGATTTGTTAGATACGAATATATCTAGACATGTTTTAGTGTTAGATACATCCGTATTGAGATAAATCCAAGTCAACTAATTTGCAACGGAGGGAGTACTTACTTAATTCGCTAGTAAAATCTCTCTAATCCAGCACAACAAATACAGTACTACCTACTTAATTCGCTAGTAAAATCCCTCTAATTCAGCACGACTACTTTATTCCCACCCAATTTTGCAGTTAACAAATACAGCACTACTTAATTCGCTAGTAAAAGCCCTTTAATTTCTAACAACTTGGCGCAGTCAGCGCTCCCGTCCATATCTGCCATTGGATTACTATAAATCTTGCTCTAATAATTGCGTCAGAACCCCGTCCAAAATCGTCCAAATCACCAGTCAATCTGCCCTAATTTCGGGATCTGCAGTCAATCTGAGCTAATTTTGGAAGGGTGAACGGAACCGGATTCTGTACCTGAGTTGTTTAATCGCGGCCCCTACGCGCGGCCTCCAGCTCCAACTCCCGCGCCCTCTGGGCCGCCAGCTCATGAGCCTTCGCCGCCTGGGCCGCCTTCTTCGCTTCCTCGCATTTCCTGGTATGCTCCGTGCCCGCGGCCAACCCCTCGATTTCCTCTCCGCACGCGCAGGTGTACCGAAGAGGGATGGAAAAAAATTATATAAAATCAGGTCTCACGGTTAGCAGGTGAGACCCGTCCTGATGGATGACACGTGACATTCACAAATCACAAAGCATCTAATCTCTTCCCCTTGATTTTAAGTGAGGGTGAGGGATGCTTTGTGATTTATGAATGCCACGTGTCATTCATCAGGATGGGTCTCGCATGAGACCTGGTCTCATAGAATTCTTTTCCACAGCGGACTGGGACTTCTTGCCTCCCTTACCGGCCATCCCGCTTGCCCTTGGTGGTGGTGGTGGCGGCGGCGGCGGGGATGGGAAGGGGTGGATTTGGAGGAGGTGGTGATGGCGGAGGCTGGAAAGGTTGGCTGGTCGTAATAGGTTTGATGTAGGTTAGAGTGTATTTTAAGTGTGCAAGTCTATTTTCTTGAAAAGAATTATCTTAAGGGAAATACTTATAGTCATCTGGCTGGACGGATGCAAAATGTCTGCGGCATTGTCATCGCGCCACGTGCCCCGTGCCCTTGAGACATGATGGCGCGTGTGCGCAACAACCCTACCCAACGGCTGATTGGGGAATACCTACGGGGTAGGCCCATCACTATTGGGGAAAACCTTACAGGTGGCCTCTACTGAGTGGCGGACGCTGTCAAGAGGGCTCGTTTGAGGACCTGCCACTATTATACGCTCGCTAATTCTTCATGGGCGAGAAGCAACACTGACGGGCATATAGATGTGCCCGCCAGCGGTTCCTCACCAAGCAGTGGCGGGTGCTTCCAAGCGACCGCGACAGCTATATCTGGGTACTCGTGCCCGATGGTTTCAAAATTTAACAAAGTTTGCAGTGATGGGTACTATCGGGCACCCGCCGCAGCTATCTGCCACCTACCACGCATATATAGCTGTTGAAGGCGCTATATGTCGCTTGTCACTCTATACGTGACCTTTTCCACCTCGCAGACAGTCTGATCTTATCCATCCAGACACATCTCTTTCTCCCCCGTCTCTCTCTCGCCAGCGTCGTGGCGTCGTCCATCGCCACCGATGAGGGCGAGGTCGCAGTCCGCCGCCTCGAACGGCGTTGCAGACCCAATCTTCCCCATCACCGCCTTGAAGTTTGTCGGTCTCGTGATGCAACGCTACCTCCAACTATTTTCCGGTGACCGTTGCCCGCGCCTTCCTCCGCATCCAATGTCGCCCGCGGCTCCGCCCAACTCGTCGTTCGCCTCCGCCGTCGTCCTCGGCCTCGTCCTGGCCATCGTCCGAATCCACCCCGGTAAGCACACCCCCTTCTCTGTGTTAATGGAGATTTTAGTTCTCATTATTGTACTTGTACATTAGCAACATTTTGTTAGTGTAGTTAAAATTTGTTATATGATGTACTCCCTTCGTCCCATAATATAAGAGGGTTTTTGACACTAGTGTAGTGTGAAAAATGCTCTTATATTATGAGATGGAGGGAGTACCATTGAATCTTTGGAAGTAGACTTCTTAAATTTGATTGCTTAGAGGACTATGTACTACATATGGATCAATATATAGTACAATATTTTTTTCATGATGCAAGTATTCGTAATGAGTGCCAATGTTTTCGCGAAACGTTCACTTAATTTCAGGTACTTGATATATCCAATTTTTATCAAAGTTCATGCTGATTTTTTCGTAGATTTGTTACTTCTTATGGACGAGCTACTTAATTGTACTTTTCGTCGGGTGGACAATACTCACTCTTAATCCACAAACTGAGATGATAGTTGTTTTGAGAAGAGGAGACCGACTGTTGCAGGATGAAGAACGACCATCACCCACAGTCGCAAATATAGTGAGTGAGTGTACACCATATATACAACCACTTGTACTAATGGAAAAAGTGCTAGACACAACTTTCGTTGGTGACGCGCCGGTTTTCATCAACGCCAACACTATTTTTTTTCAAATAGTAGTGGCGCCAGGCTATTTCGTACCCCATAGCTATTGTATTTTAAAAACCATCAAACAGAGAAATCTTAATCGTCAGAACAACGCTGAACCTAACTTGTACAAGAGTTGGTAAGAAAGTGCAAACGTTGAGCAAGAAATCGCCATAGGGCATAGGAATTTTAGAGAACGCCACCTGTATGTGGGTCCCAATGTTCTGACCTGGCCTAACTTACTACTGGCATAGCCAAAGTGCCCTACGCCAGCACTAACCATAATAGTATGGCGTCTCCGAGTAAGTTACACCAACAGTATATTTTGAGGCGAGCATAACATCGGCGTGAGCATTACCCGA
>NC_041388.1:70091816-70096357 GCF_002162155.2 Triticum dicoccoides
TTCTCGCACGACAGTAATTACGTCGCAACACTAATCACATGTGACCTAGCATCCATTTAGATATTTTTATCCTTCTTCCTCTTTCTTTCCTCTTCCTCCCCTCTCTCTTCCCTTATTCTTGAGAAAAAGGCCAAATTCTTTCTCATGATTTCGTAAGTAGGTATTTAATTAGATCTAGCTAGCATGTTGCTAGCCTTCACACTCTCTCACTCACTATGCTAGTTCTCTTCTCCACCCACTCAAACACACATGCTTGCATTAAAATTTCCACCACACTCCATTAATGGCGCTCCAACTTAGGTACAGTCGGCCGACCCCCTCTCCCACACCTTTGATGAGGTAAAATAGACTGAACTTCTCGTTAATTTGGATGGATATGTGATGGATGTGTGTGTCATTAGTTGCTAGCTATAGAAATTGCATTGCTCTTGAATTATTGTCTCGTGCGGAGTTTCATTTTGCAAGCAATGTCTAGAGAGTTGCCAATGTTTTGGCGAAACGTTGATTCATTTCTGTTTTGTCAAATTTCTGGCACTGAACATGTCCCTTTTTTTAGTAAAGGTCACGCCAATTTTTTATGCCTTCATTGGTAATATATTTAATTATTTTTGTACTTTTACCTTTGCAGCGCTATTGCCTATCGAAAGATTTAATATGGATCGAAGTGTGAAGGGCTTTCTCAATTTCGCGGTGGCAAATATGATACAAAAGGGTGAAGTGCACATATTATGTCCATGTTTGACATGCGAAAATGGAGTTTTGCACAACCCGTTCAAAGGCAGCGTGCTGGCGCACGTGCTCCGTCGCGGTTTCGTTGCAGGTGATACACGGTGGCCAAAGCATGGTGAGGAGGATGTTAGTGATGATGGAGGAAACAATGACGCAGAAAACTCTGGCGATGAACAAGCAGAGCCACCAGAAGGAGGAAACAATGAACATGCGCATGGAGGAGGAAATGATGAAATGCCACCCGAACATGAAGAGGATCATGAGACTGTCACGCAGGATATGTCGTTGGCTAGAATGCTACAAGATCCTCATGTCAAAGATCTGCTTCGGAAGAAGACAACAAGCGAGAGAGCTGCTATTAAAGAGGCTGTAAAGTTGGCGCAATTCGAAATAGACACGAAAACTCCACTGTATGAAGGTTGCAATCCCAGAAAAAGCGCTTGCACATCACACTCAAACTTCTGGACATCAAGGCAAGATTCAAGAGCACAGATGCAAGTCTGGATGCTATATTGGAATATTTACACAAAGTTTTGCCCAAGGGGAATTTTTTGCCTCGCAGTGTCGATGAGGCAAAGAAGATTCTGTGTCCGATTGATTTGCCACATGTAAGATATCACGCATGCATAAATGATTGCATCTTATATCTAAATGAGTATGAGAACAAAATAGAGTGTCCAACTTGCAACCAACCCCGATACAAGCCTGGAAAGAAGGAACCTCGGAAGGTTGTATGGTACCTTCTGTTGATTCCTCGCTTGCAGCGTTATTTCGCTGACCCAAAGGAGGCAAAGAACATGACTTGGCACAACACTAGAAAGTCTAAAAGTGATGGCATTCTGAGACATATTGTAGATGGTTGCCAGTGGAAATTACTAGACAATTTCGAACCGGAATTCACAGCAGAACCAAGAAACCCCAGGTTGGGTGTCAGTAGTGATGGACTAAATCCATTTGGCAACTAGAGTAGCACACATAGTACATGGCCCGTATTTGTATGGATTTACAACCTCCCACCCTGGCTCTGCATGAAACAAAAGTACATACACATGGTTATGCTAATTTAAGGGCCACTCCAACCTAGCAATGATATCAACAAATATATTGAGCTATTGAAGGAGGAGTTAGAAATATTATGGAAGCCCGAAGGGGTGAAAACCTGGGATGCTAGAACAGGAAATTATTTTCACATGAGAGTAGCATTGCTCACGACCGTTCATGACTATCTGGGTTATAGATATATCTTCGGACAGGCGTGCCATGGATAGTGCGATTGTGTTAAATGTATGGATGACACATCTTTTCGGCAGCTATCAAAAAAGGTCAGTAGGAAAACCGTGTTCATGGGCCATAGAAGGTGGCTTGACAAAGAGGGCGAGTGGAGAACTCATGGAGATCTTTTCGACAACACTGATGAGACCCGAGGGCTACCGTGTAAGGGGTCTGGAGCAGCAATCATGGAAATGTTAATGAATTGGGAAGATTGCCCTAAGCCAGGAAAGAAAAGAAAGAAGTCCCCTAAGAAAATCTGCTAAAAGTATGGAAAAGGAAGTCTGCTTTCTGGGGCTTGCAGTATTGGGAACTACTAAGTATGCCTCATTCTCTTGATATGATGCATATCACAAAAAATGTGTGCGAGAGTTTGCTTGGCACACTGTTTGACATCCCAGAAAAGAGTAAAGATGGTCTGAGGGCGAGACAAGACTTGAAAGATATCAGTATTAGGGAAGAGCTTCAACCCTCATCCATTAAAACCAAGGACACGATTAAGGAAAAAAAAAGTCAAAGCCAACGAGTCAGCCAAGGGCAAAACTTTGTCCAAAACCAAAGATGATTATTGCCCCCAGCTTGCTTCACTCCCGAGGAGGATGCGCTTTCTCAAGTTTTCAAATGCCTCGACGACATGAAAGTTGCTTCCGGCTACTCGGGACTCATACGCAGGTATCTTGACTCGAAAAAGCAAAGGTTTAGCAACATGAAGTCACATGATTGTCATGTGATGATGACACAATTATTTCCGATAGCTGTCAGAGGATAATGGACGATCACGTCCGCAACACACTTATTGACTTCTGCAACTTTTTGACGCTATGTACGGAAAGTCGATCAGTGTGCGGCATCTGACACGATTACAAGAGGAGATCATTTCAATACTTTGTGAGCTTGAGATATATTTCCCACCGTCATTCTTTGATATCATGGTCCATCTACTAGTTCATATTATTGCGGAGGTTAAAGACCTTGGACCGACATTCTTGCATACCATGTCCCCGTTTGAATGGATGAATGGAACTGTGAAGGGATACGTTCGTAACAAAGCCCGTCCGGATGGAAGCATCGTCCAGACCTATCTAATCGAGGAGTGTATATCATTCTGCAAGAATGTCATAAATGATGATCAATCGCTTGGTTCGCCCTTGAAGAAACATGTTGATAGGCTTGAAGGAGTGGGTCACTCGCACCTGAAGCGCGATTTAAATGTGGATCTACAAAACCGCCGAGCCAACTTCGACAGAGCGCACACAATAGTGTTACAAAATGCAGATATAATCAGTCCTTGGCAGCAAACTCACAAGGACACCTTAAGGAGAGAGCATGAAATGGCAGGGAGGCAAAGGACCGAGGCTCAAATCATTAGAGAGCACACCTCCAAATTTGTGGCTTGGTTCAACGAGTGAATTCGAGACAAACCACTACCGACCGGTATGGCCAATGCAAATCTCATCTATGCATTAGCAGTAGGCCCCGCTTGCACTGTCGTCACATACCAATTATATGACATAAATGGATACACATTCTATACTGAGCCGAAGGACAAAAAGTGTGATTACCAGAACTCAGGTGTGACGATGCTGCACTTGACCAAAAATGAGAGTAAAGGATACTACGATAGGATCGAAGAGATATGGGAACTTGAGTACGACGAAGGTTACACGATGCCACTGTTCCGGGTCAGACGGGCGATGAACGTCGAGCATGAACGTTCTTTCATTACCATGTCTCTGCCTGAAGCACAACCTACTGGTGCAAAGGGGGTGAAAGGAATCACCGGCAAATATGAGCCTTGGGTATTCGCTAAGGACGTGTCACGATGCTTCTACTTAACTGACCCTTCAAAGCCTAGTTGTGTTGTCGTCCGAAGAGGCAAAATGAGCATCGTCAGGATGGACGGAGTCGCCAACGAGGATGACTATGCTCAGTTTGGCGTGGACCCAATAGAAGAGGAGATGTATGAAGACCAAGCGGATTACACCACCAGAAGGAGCAGAACTACCTTGCGTGCAACAGGAAGTCCCTTCCCGAGAAAGAGTCATAGCATGGGCCGAAAGTACTCAAGCAAGATTAAGAAGACCCAAACCGTCATTGAGAGGGTTGTCAAACGACGCCGTACTGCATGATTTGTGTACTTCATTTCTGTGTGCCGTACCTCCTAAATCGTGTGTACCTCGAATATTATTAATTAACCGTAACATATTTATGTACTCTGAACCACGAGAAGAATATGTATCATTGTAAATATCTGTATTATGCATGTCATCTCTCAAAATGCCATCTACGAACATGTAGCGGACTCTAATTCAAAAACCTACTGCTGGCATTGGCCACGTCACCCGCCCCAGCACTAATAATGAATCAATGCTTAACATTGTTAGTCAAAGAAACTCATTTTCAGTATCTCCCCCATCTCGCGCCGCCACCCTCGCCCCGCCCTTCCCTTCGCCGTGCCACTGGCCGGCGTTCTCCCCCACCCCGCCTTGCCCCTCGTCGTGCCACCGGCCGCCGTTCCCCCACCCCGCCTTGCCCTCCGCCAT
>NC_041388.1:70096809-70125454 GCF_002162155.2 Triticum dicoccoides
CCCTTGCCCCGCCATGCCCTCCGCCGTCGCCAATGTCGTGCCAACGCCCTTCCCCCCGCCCCGCCGTGCCACCGCCGTTTCGCTACACAACTCATCGTGTGCGGATTCCTCCATCGTCGTCCCTCTCGATCCGGATGGTATAAGACCTCCCTCTACCAATTTATTTTCATGTAGATTTTTTCTAGCAGTGTTCATATTTATTGTGTTGAAATGCATTACATGTGTACAAATGTGTACCTGTGAATTGATGAAATGCATTACATGTGTACAAATGTGTTCATTGTGCATCATGTATATGTGATAATTGTGAATTGATTGACTTTTTCAGCGTGAATTGCATTGTGTTGCTCGCGAAGTGTCTTGTGCTATGTTTCATTTTTGCAGGGAATGTCTATAGAGTTGCTAATGTTTTGGCGAAACATAGATTTAGTTCCGTTTCGTCAAACTGCTGGCACCCAATATGTCCATTTTTTAGCAAAGGTCATGCCGAACTTTTATGCTGATTTTAATTATACGAATGCAGCACAAAATGGAAGAGTGCCCCTACTGTTGCGACACTAGGGGTATGTGTGACGATCCTCACCTTGACAATAATGAAGGCTTCTCCCTCTCGCTTCAAAGTGACTACAAATATTATACGGTGATAATCACTTTTAATATTTGTTGGCACATATTCGTTCTTAGGCATGTATTATATATGGTTTCTGCTTCAAAGTGTAATTTTTGGTTTTCTTACATCTTGACTAGTGTATCCCTTGCCATGCAAGACCTTTTGTCCAAGACAAGTTTTTCCTCCGTGGCAGGGAAGAGGTGACTAAGATGAGTACTTACCTCAAAATGAAAGATGGTTTCAATTTCAAATCTAAGATCTATAATGAGGTCGATCACACATATTTTGGTTGTGCTAATTGGAGAGGATTGGCCAAAGCTTATGGATTTCAGCCTGGTATGGTAATAACATTTCATATCGGCACCTATTATCAAAATGATGAGGACATCTGGGTCGATTTAGACTTGATTCTAGTTCTTCCTCCGGGTAAGTTTCTAAACAAACTTGTTGTAACCTTTAGATTCCAGTTCACCCATAACTTATCTTTTTTGTATAAAATTTACATCTTATTTTCTATCTCCAAGAAACATACGGGACTTAGTAGACGAAACCTATTACATTGCTTGCACTATGCTTACTTGGCAGGAAAAGAGTTACCTCGTGTCCTTTCTTGCTGATATTGAGACGCTTAAAAGCACTGACAGAGTTGGTCCAAATGATGCACCGTACCTGCCACTAGTGCACACACTGAACAAGAACAACATTTTTAGAAAATGCATGCTAAGATCTTGATCGCTACTATATATATACTATGTCTTTTTCAATCGAATTGTTTTATTGATTATTTAGAGGATGGCATGTTTTGTTCACCTGTTCGATTTTTGTACCTGTAATGCTTGAATGTGTTGGTTGCGCCCTCTATTTTGAAATCAAGCAATTGCACTAATCTTTTGTGTGTGCGATCGAGCTGCGACTTAATGTGTGAAGCATGATTGGTTCCTCGTATGTTTCATCATCTGTTGCATTTTAATTTTTGCAGTTCTTTTGTTTTTTAAGCGTATTGCATGTTTGAGGATAGCGGATTACACCTGTGGAACTGCACTGTAGTTTACAAGATATATTTCTTAGATTTGCATCTTTGAAACTACATTGTGGTGTGTAGTGAACTGCAAATTATTGATCTGTGTACTGCATTAATGTTTATAAGAGAACTGGATATATGTGAAGTTTTTTAGCTTTGTTTGTTTCGGATGGTTATTGCAAAGTTTTCCAACGTTCGCACTGCATTGTAATCACTAAGTGAGCTGCAATACTTAATGTAGTGCAGTGCACTATATATGATGTATAAACTGAATTTTCTATGGCAACTAGCATGGTGGTAAAATTTTGTAGATGAGCTCAGATGCACTAAAAAAGGTCCGTTCTGACAGTCTGAAGAACATTTAGTTGTAGCGTCTGGTAGACATAATTTAAAGATCATACATCATAAGCAAACATTGCATAGATGCCACATGCGGCTTTGCTTGAACTTAGACGACCTATGATGCAACTATTCTAAACAACAGAGATCCTTTTTCCCTATAGAACATCACTATTACCACTTCTCCGGCCTTGAATCCGTTCTCGGAGACAAACTTCTTCCAGCCAGCAGTTATGTTAATGCAGCCATCATAGTGAATGTGGTAGTCAGCTTGCATATAATCATAGCCATTCTTGTGCACTGTCTCCAGAATTAGCTTCCCTGAACATGCAACAACAAACCTTATTGTGGATGGAACTTTCTGCAATTTGGCATACATTTTGAACGAAAAGGTAAACACCTGACAATATTGCTGTATCTTAACATAATCTGTATACATGAACTGAAATATGCATGGATATATTACTACTAGTAAGAAAAACTGTCGGTGTACAAAAAGAGGGGTACACTTTTTGTACCCCTATAACTGTGCACGGGCAGTCTGAGCCCCAGGCACCACCACACCAAGCGAGGCAAGGGAGGTGAGCCAGGGTAAGACCGAAGCTCAAGAGAACTAGAACAATGCCAAGGCCAAGACCATGAAGAGCAAAGGGGACGAAGCGGACTCCCCCGGCAAGATCATTACCGGGAGACAGTTCTAGCAGCCCCGGCAAGACCCTTGCCGCGGCAACTCGTCTCGCGCCTACGGAGCAAATCACCCTTGAGTCCACTACCCCCAAAGGGCAAGGATTCGGGAGACATCCCTGTGGTGACATGCAGATCTTTGTGAAGACATTCAAGATTAGATACGCACTAAGGAGACAACAACCCTTGGCGGGATCCCAGCCGAGGAAGACCACAAGGCCCCCGGCAAGCGCCTTGCCGGGGATGACAGCAGGCGCCCCGGCAAGACCCTTGCCGGGGGCCTGGCAAGGCACTTACCGAGGACACCCGCAGGGCCACAATCATGGACCACGCCGACTAAACCTCCACCACCGCATGCATGCAGCTGCCGACCCAACCAGCTGGGCAGGCACCTGTGTGGCGGCATGCAAGAAGACTCACCACTGCGCCACCTCAGCTGCATGCGTACCTGCGTGGCATCACAGGCGTCGCTGGCCAGGGCGCGTGTCGACACAAGAAGGAGCGGCGACGGACGAGACAGGTTTCTCCCCCGTCCCTGATAAAGTAAGGACACCTAAGCAAGACGCATTAAATGCGCCTTGTCATGTAATGCGAGGGATAACCTCGCATCACTGTACCCTTCCCACCTCCTGTGTGCCACTGTGGCAACCCCTTTTTCTATAAAAGAAGGCCCGAGGCGACCAGAGGAAGGATTCGGCTTTTTGGGAGCTCCTCACGCCCCATAGCTAGCTCAAGAACACAGATATACAATCCACCAAAGCAGGAGTAGGGTTTTACGCATCCTCGCGGCCCGAACCTGGATAAACGAACCGTGTGCTACCTGTTGGATCCGCTCTTCTCACGACCCCCCGCCCCGCTAACCACAGTAGGGATTCTTGTGATCCCATAGGTGTCGTTCCCACCGACATCTCTGGCGCACCAGGTAGGGGGCGCAGTTGTGAGAATCGGCTTTAGCAGTTAGTTTGGCGCTTCTTCATCATCATGGCGCCCAAGAAGAAGACGACGGTGGCGGTTGGCCAGTCGGAAGCCGGACAGCCCGTCCCAACACGGGCGAGCAGCGGACCGGTCGCAGAAAGGACCCGGGGCGCTGCTGGCAAACACCAACACCATCCCAGCAGCCAGAGTTCGGGAGGCGGCGATGTTTGTGCGCCTGGTAACGGGCCACACGTCACCAAATCCAAAGGCGGAGCCAAGCCCTTCGCGGGTGGAGCGGAGCCTTGCAGGGTCATCGCCACCCCGCCCGAAGGCGACGCAAGGGCCTCCAAGACTCCCAGGCCGGCGCCAATAGCGCGCTCCTCCCAGGCAGCGCGCGACGAATGGCGTAATCACGCCGAAGATCCCGGGCGTCGCCGCGGGAAGAGCCACGAGCGCCACTCTCGGGACGTAGAAGACCTGCCCACTCACCGAGGCGCTGGTGAAAATGGCATGCGACCGCGGGGTCGTGATAGAGCTCCTTCTGACATGGTTAGAAGTCGAAGCGCGTCGCGATCCGTGCAGGTTTCACTGCCACCGACGCCAGCAGAGGCCCTGGCGCGCGCAGTTGCTCCTCGATTTTCCTCCCACTACGGGGAAACTCGACGAATGGAGAGCCACTATCTGAAGCCTTGTTGCGGTGGCCAACAAAGACAAACCAAGTCCGGTGGGGCCCCCGTGTCGACGCTCCGATGGAGTCCCGCGGACCAGTGGTGGAAAAGCTGGCGGCACCGCGACCACGGTGCATTCACCTCTTCCCCATCCGGTACCGCGGACGCCGGCTCGTCGCGACGTCGCGGGCGACGACATCTCCATAGCATCGTCTGACCCGCGGACCCACTGTGACCAGCGCCAAGTTCTTCGGGAACGAGCCCATGAAGACGCTCGAACCACTATCGAGCGCCGGCGCGGAGCGCGCCACCAGTTAGACAGGCGAGCAGGGCCTGCTGTGAACCACCCGGCCCCGGAGAGCCCTGGAGGCCTACCTTACGAGGTAGGCTGTCCGACTTTTACCCGTGAGCTGCGGCAGTTCCAGTGGCCCACTCACCGCACCTTCAAACTTGACGTTGGCGAAAAGTACAACGACAAGACTCACCCGTCTGAGTTCCTCAGCATCTACACCATCGCGATGCAAGCCGCCAGAGCCCGCGACGATAAGGTGCTTGCGAATTACTTTCCATTGGCTCTTAAACCCAATGCCATGTCATGGTTGATGCACTTGCCGGTAGACTCTATTTCCTCCTGGTCGGATTTGTGCCATGAGTTTGTGGGCTTCTTTACTGGAGGTCACCAAGCCCATGGCCAAGCAAGCGACCTGCATGTCATTCCCCAGAAGGGAGGTGAGGGTCTGCGCAAGTATATACAGAGGTTCAGCCGGGTACAATACAATATCCCTGATGTTCACCCTGCCGCCATCATCAGCGCGTTCCATCAGAACGTGCGTAACCGCAAGATGCGCGAAGAACTGGCAATGAACAAGGTGAAAGATGTGGAAGAACTCTATGTTCTTGCTGACAAATGTGCCCGAGCTAAAGAGGGAAGGAAGTACCCCGGCGAAGATGCCGGCGTGGAAACCGACTCCTCAGATGAGGATACTGCCGCCCCAGCGAAGAAAGGCTAGCGCCGCAACAGGAAGCGCAAAGGTAAGGCTGTGCTTGCCATTGAGGGATCTGACGACGTCGGCTCCGCCAAGAAAACCAAGGCAGATGACCCCGGCAAGGAAATTGCCGGATGTGTTGCTTGCCGGGCCTTGGCGGCTGCCGAGAAGCCAGGAAACTCCGACAAGCAATACTGCAAGATCCATCGCACCAAAGGCCATGATCTCCAGAACTGCCAACAGGTTGAGCTCCTTGCTGAGAAGCAGAGGGCTGAATATGAGAGGCGGGACAAGGAGAAAGGCCAGGACGGTGCTGAGGGGGCCCGCAAGAAGCGTAACGGCCAGGCGGGCTGTCGCGACAAAGATAAACAACAAGAGAGGCCCGCCCAGGGCCGTGACAAAAAGCCAGAAGACGATGATCACGAAGAGGACGATGAGTCTGGTGACCAAGAATTTCAGAAAGCTACAGAGGCCATGTGCGTCGATGGCGGCGCCTTGTTGCATAACTCTCACCGCCAGCTTAAACAGTGGGCGCGTGAGATTACAGCGGCGGAACCGTCGTTTGATGCCCAAAGGCCGCTGAAGTGGTCCAGCACACCTATCATTTTTGACACTGAGGATCACCCTGATCGCACTACTGCCGTCGGGTGCTTTCCGTTGTTGGTTTCACCAACAATACACAACCTCAAGGTGACAAAGATGCTAGTCGATGGCGGGGCCGGTCTGAACTTAATCTCGTCTGCCGTGATCGAGAAATTGCAAATTCCTGATGAAGACCTCGAAGAGACGGGCACGTTTCAGGGGGTCAACCCGGGAAGAAGTCAACCAAAGGGAAAGGTCACGTTGCCCGTGACTTTTGGGAGTGATGTGAACTACAGGACAGAAAGGATTGTGTTCGATGTTGCCAAGATCCCCCTGCCTTACAACGGGATCCTTGGCTGCCCAGCGCTAGCCAAGTTCATGGCGGCGTCATATTACACCTACAACACCCTGAAGATGCCGGGGCCTGTGACGATCATCACCGTCCCGTCAGACAAGAAGGATGCGCTAATTTGCGCTGACCAACTCTACCAACAAGCAGTTGCAGCAGCTGCCACTGCTAAGGCGCTTGCTCCTGCCGCTGGAGCCTCGGGAAGGCGAAATAAGAAGATCGGTGAGACCTCAGGCACCCACTCCGGCAAGAGCACCTCTTCGGAGTGTAGCGCTCCCATCGAGGACGTGCCAGAGAGCTCCACTGATAGAAACAAGAAGTCCAGGGCCACACCACCAGGAACCAAGGAGGTTTCTGTCAAGGAGGACAGCACGAGAGGACCTTTTACCATAAGCTCCACCCTTGACGACAAATAGGAAGACGCGCTCGTCACCTTCCTGCGGGCGAATGTCGATGTGTTTGCATGGCAAGCATCCGACATCCCCAGCATTCCCAGGGAGGTGATTGAGCACCACCTTGCTGTCTGTCCTCATGCGCGGCCTGTCAAGCAGAAGGTCAGAAAGCAAGCTTTGGAACGACAAGAGTTCATCACAGAGGAGATCCGGAAACTGGAAGCAGCGGGTTTGGTAAGAGGAGTGCTCCATCCAACGTGGTTGGCCAATCCGGTGGTAGTGCGCAAGGCAAATGGGAAGTGGAGGCTGTGTATTGATTACATAGATATTAATAAGGCTTGTCCCAAAGACCCCTTCTCGTTGTCGCGCATCGACCAGATTGTTGACTCCACTGCTGGGTGTGATCTGTTGTCATTCCTCGATGCCTACTCCGGCTACCACCAGATCTTCATGACAAGGGAAGATGAAGAGAAAACAGCATTCATCACCCCATGTGGTACGTATTTCTTTATACGGATGCCTTTCAGGTTGAAGAGTGCTGGTTCAACATTTGCAAGGGCGATCCAGATTGGTTTTGAACCCCAGCTCCATAGAAATATGGAAGCTTATATGGATGATATAGTGGTCAAAACCAAGAACAGGGCAACCCTCATATCAGATTTACAAGAAACATTTGCAAACCTACGCAAGATAAATCTCAAGCTAAACCCTGAGAAGTGCGTCTTCGGCGTCCCGTCTGGCAAGCTTCTCGGGTTCTTTGTGTCACAGCGTGGGATAGAGGCCAATCCAGACAAGATCAAAGCTATAGAGTAGATTGAAGCGCCCAAGCGAGTCAAGGATGTGCGTCGGCTTGCTGGTTGCGTTGCCGCCATGATCAGGTTCATTTCCAAGTCCGCCGAGCGCGCCCATCCCTTTTTCAAGATTTTGAAAAAGGCGGGCCCGATGGAGTGGACGCTAGAAGCCGAAGCAGCATTGCAAGATTTGAAGAGGTACCTCTCCTCCACGCCAATACTAGTTGCGCCTAGGCCACAGGAACCGTTGCTGCTGTACCTGGCGGCAACGAACCAGGTGGTCAGCGCCGCACTAGTGGCGCAGAGAGAAATTTATGATGAGGTAATAGCAGTGACGGAGCCCGATGCCGCCGATGCCGAGACGACACAGCCAATTGAAGTGCCGCCGAAGAAGAAAATGATGCAGCGCCCGGTCTACTTTGTTAGTTCCCTCCTGCAGGGGGCTAGATCGAGGTACTCCGGTGTGCAGAAACTGCTCTTCGGCCTTCTTATGGCCTCGAGGAAGCTGCGTCACTACTTCCAGGCGCACGAAATCACTGTCGTCACTCGCCTCCCTCTGCAACGGATATTGCACAATCCAGACGCAACGGGAAGGATCGTAGAGTGGGCACTGGAACTGTCCAGCTTTGGCCTCAAGTTTGAGAGTACCTCGACGCTTCAAAGCCGAGTCCTGGTGGAGTTCGTTGCAGAATGGACCGTGACGCCTGACGAAGAAACCCAAGAGACTGCTCTTCCCGGCAAGGAGGCAAGTTGCGACTGGATCATGTACTTTGATGGAGCTTTCTCCTTACAGGGCGCCGGGGCTGGCGTACTGCTTGTCGCGCCCACCGGAGAGCACCTCAAGTATGTGATCCAGATGCACTTCCCCGGGGAGGTGTCAACAAACAATACGGCTGAGTACGAAGGGATGCTTGCCGGTCTTAAGATCGCGGCGGACCTCGGAATCAAGAAACTCGTCGTCAGAGGCCACTCGCAACTTGTCGTCAAGCAAGTCAACAAGGATTACCAGAGCCCGTTGATGAAGGCCTATGTCGATGAAGTGAGAAAGCTGGAAGAGCGTTTTGACGGTATACAGGCAGGATACGTTCCCCGAGCGGAGAATGATATCGCCGATTACCTGTCAAAACACGCTGCCCTCAAGTTACCTGTGGAACCAGGTACCTTTGTGCTTCGGCTAACTCAGCCATCCATTGATCCATCAACAGAGTAGAACAAGAGGAGAAAATCAGGGCCCGGCAAGTACTTTCCCGCCGAGCTCCCCGAAGCCGCCGGCGACGAAGTTGTCGGAGACACTAAGCCCGCCACAGGACGGCTAGCTCCAACAGAGCATCAAGCTCTTGCCGTCAAGACAGCCGCTCCTGTAGCGGAGGAAATGCCTTTCATCCTCGCCGTCGAGCCCCAGGCTCCAGCGTGGGCACAGCATACCGTCCGATTCCTCCAAACAGGGGAACTTCCTGAGGAGCAGGAAGAAGCGGAAAAAGTAGCCCGTTGCTCTACTATGTACCAGTTCATCGATGACGTCCTGTACAGAAAGAGGCCGAACGGCGTGAAATTGAAGTGTATCCCTCAAGAGGAAGGACTGGGGCTGTTGGCGGAGATACATGGAGGCATATGTGGATCCCACACCGAGTCAAGGGCCCTTGCCGGCAAAGTGTTTCGGCAAGGTTTCTTCTGGCCCACCGCCCTCTAGGATGCGACGACACTAGTCACCAGGTGTGAAGCGTGTCAGTTCCATTCAAAGAAGCTTCATCAGCCAGCTCAAGCCCTTCAAACCATTCCTCTCTCCTGGCCTTTCTCGGGCTGGGGGCTCGACATACTGGGCCCTTTCCCCCGCGCTGTCGGGGGCTTTGAGTACTTGTATGTTGCAATCGACAAGTTCACAAAGTGGCCAAAAGTGGAAGCAGTGAGGAAGGTCACAGCACAGTCAGCCGTCAAGTTCTTCAAAGGACTGGTGTGCCGTTTTGGTGTACCCAATAGGGTTATCACCGACAACGGCATGCAGTTCACAAGCCACACCTTCATGCAATATATTCAAGACCTCGGCAGCAAGGTCTGTTTCGCTTCTGTTGCTCACCCACGAAGCAATGGTCAAGCTGAGAGGGCAAATGCTGAAGTACTGCGAGGCCTGAGGACAAAGACCTTTGACAAACTGCGCAAGAGTGGAAGGCGCTGGATTGATGAATTGCCGGCGGTTCTTTGGTCAATCAGAACGACACCAAATCGAGCCACCGGCTAGACACCCTTTGCCCTGGTATACAGGGCAGAAGCAGTTCTCCCCATGGAACTCATGTACGGGTCACCTCGAGTACTCGCTTATGATGAGCTTGAGCAAGAGCAATTGCGGCAAGATGACGCAACGCTCCTTGAGGAAGATCGTCTTCGGGTGGCTATGAGAGCAGCGTGCTACCAGCAAGCCTTGCGCCGCTACCATAGCCGCAAGGTTCATGCCCGAAGCTTTGAGGAAGGCGACCTTGGTCTTTGGCGCGTTCAATCGGCCAAGAATTCCAACAAGTTGACGCCAAAGTGGGAAGGCCCTTATCGGGTAATACGAGTCACCAGGCCCGGCGCAGTCCGCCTGGAGACCGAAGATGCCATTCCGGTGAGTAATTCCTGGAACATTGAGCATCTTCGCAAGTTTTACCCGTGAGCCGTGGCTTGCCGGGCTCCCCGGCAAGCCACCTTTTGTACGAGCCTTGCCGATGACGCATGTGACCCTTTGTATAAAGCCAGGCGCAGACCCTGAGCATAAGTAAATGAAGCGCTGGCGCCCTAAGTTATAGCATGCATGCTAGGTCGAGTCTCGTCCTTGGTTAGGGTTGATAGTGCTTAGCAGCGACTAACCCCTAGCTTAGAGGTCGAGTGTGCATCTCTTTGTCTTTCTTTTGTCTTCTTTGGTTCACAGGACACACAGATATCCGTGCCAAACCACTTGGGGAGAAAAAAAAGAGGAACAGACCAGCATCTAGCTCCCGGCAAGCCAGTATTGCCGGGGGCTGCAAGAGCAAAGGTTCACCCATGGCGAACCAGGGTTGCCGGGGACAGCAGCTTTAGATAAGTTCTTCATCCCTTATCATGCATTCCATTATGGACGGAGGTATGTGAAACCTCATTTTCCCCTAAGCTACCGTGCTCCTCTAACTCTAGGCCCTAGGGCTCGTTCCTGGGGCCAAGTTGGGTCGTAGTCGTGGCAGCGAAAGGATGAAACAAGGAGCCTGAACCCGCCTCATCCCTACCTACGCCAAAGGCGTGAGGAAGGTCGAGCGAAGTGGGGAGACGGCAAGGCCTGTTGCCGGGTAAGGAAATGTTTATCTTGAAGATATCAAGGATTTACTCCTTGTCGTGGGTTCCACCCGCAAACAAATGACCCGGCAAGCATCCCTTTTTCATTAAAAAACATTCCACTCAGGTACAGTCCATAGGGAATGAAAAACATGAATGATGGGATTACAAGTTTTAAATTCAGCAAAGGCCCGAAGGCTTACAAACTAAAAAGAGATAAGGTGCCCGTAATCCTTTCTTGTCCCTCTCCTCGGGAGGCAGGTCAAGGAGGCGAAAAGGACAAAAGGAGCGCCTAGGCGAGCTACGGGTGGCAGAAGACACCAAGAGAACATCTTGGTGGCCTTCCAAAGGCTGGATGGTGATGGCGGCACCAGAAGCAGAGCTCGAAGACGAGGCGGCAGGACGTCAGCACGCGTCGAAGGCATCGGTGCCCGCGTACTCCGACTTGACGGCCTTGCCGCCCACCCTCTTCCTCTTCCGCAGCCTCCCAACGCCAGCCGCCCAAGGAGACGACCCCGAGAAGTTCAGGGAGCCGGCGACGCGGATGATGGGGTCGCCGGTGCCTCACGGAGCGGCACCCGACACCTAATCGGACCCGTCATCCCGCCGCCTACTACCCTCATCGTCGCTGCCGCTGTCCTCCTCGTCACTCCCGCCCGAGGAGGAGTCTTCATGTAACGCCCTCGATGCGGCTATATCTCCCACGTGTCGAAGCACGACTTAGAGGCATAACCGCATTGAAAGCAATGTCGCAAGTGAGGTAATCTTCACACAACCCAAGTAATACAATAGGGGAAAAAGATACATAGTTGGCTTACAATCGCCACTTCACACAATTACATGAATAAAGCATTACATCATCCAAATACACTCAAGGTCCGACTACGGAACCAAAATAAAATAAGAACCCCAAATGCGACAAAGGTCCCCGATCGACCCCAACTGGGCTCCACTACTGATCAACTAGAACGAAACAACACAAAGGACAAGATCTTCATCGAGCTCCTCCTGGGCTTGGTTGCATCATCTTCACGGAACTCATCGGCACCTGCAAGCTGGTTTTGGAAGTATTTGTGAGCCACATGGACTCAGCAATCTCGCACCCTCGCGATCAAGACTATTTAAGTTTATGGGTAAGGTAAAAGGTATGAGGAGTAGCTGCAGCAAGCGACTAGCATATATGGTGGCTAACATACGCAAATGAGAGCGAGAAGAGATGGCAAAGCACGATCAAGAAACTATGATCAAGAAGTGATCCTAGAACAACCTACGTCAAGCATAACTCCAACACCGTGTTCACTTCCCGAACTCCACCGGAAAGAGACCATCATGGTAACACACGCTGTTGATTCATTTTAATTAAGGTCAAATTCAGGGTTTCTACAACCGTACGTTAACAAATTCCCATCTGCCCATAACCGCGGGCACGGCTTTCAAAAGTTCAAATCCCTGCAGGGGTGTCCCAACTTAGCCCATCACAAGCTCTTACGGTCAACGAAGGAATAGACCTCCTCCCGAGATGTTCCGATCAGACTCGGTATCCCGGTACAACAAGACATTTCGACAGGGTGAAACTAAACCAGCAACACCACCCAGATGTGCCGACAAATCCCGATAGGAGCTGCACATATCTCGTTCTCAGGGTAAACCGGATGAGAAAGACGTCGGGTAAGCCAGCCCAGAGTTGCCCCTGGTAGCCTCGGACATCGCTCAGTTGGACCAACACTCAGAGGAGCACTGGCCCGGGGGGGGTAAAATAATGATGACCCTCAGGAGCGCGACTCCCAAGGGAAAAGAAAATGCTAGGTGGCAAATGGTAGAACCAATGTTGAGCATTGCTGGAAGAGCTTTACTTAAGGTGAACTGTCAAGGGGTTCCCATTATTACCCAACCGCGTAAGGAACGCAAAATTCGGGAACATAACACCGATATGACGGAAACTAGGGCGGCAAGAGTGGAACAAAACACCAGGCATAAGGCCGAGCCTTCCACCCTTTACCAAGTATATAGATGCATTAATTAAATAAGATATATAGTGATATCCCAACAAGTAACATGTTCCAAAAAGGAACAACATCTCCATGTTCCAACAAGGAACAAACTTCAATCTTCACCTGCAACTAACAACGCTATAAGAGGGGCTGAGCAAAGCGATAACATAGCCAAAAAACGGTTTGCTAGGACAAGGTGGGTTAGAGGCTTGGTTCAACAATATGGGTGGCATGATAATCAAGTGGTAGGTATCGCAGCATAGGCATAGCAAAAGAGCGAGCATCTAGCAAAGCAAAGATAGTAGTGATTTTGAGGGTATGATCATCTTGCCTGAAATCCCGCAAGGAAGAAGACCGAGTCCATGAAGAAGACAAACGAACGTAGATGAACGGGTCCTCACAAATGCGACGTTACCGGAACCAACCCGAAGAAGCAAACACCGGAAAGAAACACACAACATAGTAAACAACCAACACATGGACATGGTATGATATGCGGGATGCGGTATGCGATGCATATGCATGATTTGCAAGGGAATGCATGAACCTGGCCTCAACTTGGAAATCCAAGTGTGCCACTGGAAAGATGAGATGAAATCGCTTGAAAATGATATAAAGATCATCGGAATCGGAGTTACGGTTTGGAAATGGCAAGCGATTCAAATATGGCCACGTTCTACGATTTACAGCAGGCAGTCATCTAAATGCAACAAGATGAACATGCTACAGCACTCAAACATGGCATAAAAATACATGGCAGGTATCCATTCATGATTCTTAACAAAAGTCTAGCACTGAGCTATGGCCAATTCATCCATTAACAGGTTCAAACAAGCATGGCAAAAATGCATATGGTAAACAGATTTCAGACTTAGTGAAATTAACACTTGTCTGGAATTTCAGATCAGATAGCACTCTTCGGAGCAACAAAACTATATGCTATAGGACCTGAACATGGCAAAGTAAAGCATGGCATGAAGCTACTCAAAGAGATTAAAAAAAGTCCCTTAGTGACCTTGAGCCAAAAGGGAACAGAAAATACAATTGCAAGCATGTGAACATGGCAAAAGCATAATCAGATCATAGACTTAGTGAAAACAGGAGCATGCTGAAACGGATATCAAGTAGGCATGTTTACGAGCTCGATGCACTCACTACAGAGTAATTCATGACAAGATAAGCATACATCTATCAAGAACACATAAAATGCAAGCTATACATGGCAAGAACAATAGCATAGCATGCACGGATCAACTACAACATCCTCGGCAAAATCGCTAACAAGTAGACAATCTGCCTAGATTCACGAAATAGCAAAAGTAGAGCTCGATTGACTCAAGCTAGGTTGCCCCATAATTGCAAACAAAGACATGGATAAAAAGAGCACTACAAGATTAACAAAACATCCTTATTGATCATCCTCAAAAGAGGCACGGATCACTAAGAAACAACAAGAACATATGGCAATATGAGATAAACAGATCAAGGACTTAGTGGAATTGCTGTCTCTGAAAACAGAATTAGCAAGTGCACCACTTTGCAAGCTTGCACTAGGCACCACACACATCACAAAAATACATGTGTTGCACCTCTGGAGAGATGGCAAAACCCTTAACAAAACATATGTAGAGCATCAGGGCATATCATGCACACAATAATCATGGCAAAAATGACAAAACTCTAAATGGAGTAGCAGATCTGACAAATATCTCAAGTAGCCCTCTTCTAACAGCATTTCGGGCATCAAGATGACCTCAAATGAAAATGACGCAATGGAATGAAATGATGTACTCTCTGAGATGAACATTTTGATATGTTATATGCATGAATCGGTGTTACGGGTGCAAAGTTACGATGCAATGAATAGAGGCATATGGATCTGGAAAACTTCAGGATTTAGACGAATTTTATACCCTCCAGATCTGGATCTAGGTCAACGAGGCATGCATCCCGAGGTCAACTCCGGCGAGGGAGGCTTTCTCCGGCGAGGGAGCCTGCGGAGGAGGTCGGTGAGGGTAGATTTGGCCCGGTCCTCGCCGGATCCGGGCGCGGCGGCGGCGGGGAGGGGCGCTCCGGCCGGTGGCGTTGGACGATGCAGCACACGGCGGGCGGCGGCGCATGACGTGCAAGGCGGCGGCGCGCGGCACCTTGCGGTGGTGAAGACCGGCGCGAGTGGCACAAGCTCACCGGCGGAAGGCTTGGTGGCTGGGTGGCGATGAGGCACAGGCCCGGCGCGGCGGCGGGGTAGGCACGGGGGCGCTCGGGTGCGGGCCGAGGAGGGCCCGACCCAGGCCTCGGCGGGCCGCGGCGGATGCGGGAGAGAGGAGGCGCGGCGACCTGACAGCTAGCGGTCTCCGATTCGCCCTGGGCAGCGGCGCGGTGACATGGCGCTCGCCGATAGGCCGGAGTGAGGTGGCCGGGCGAGCGGACATGTCCGGCGGCAGGACGGACATGTCCGACTGCGGGAGGAGGAAGATGGCTAGGGTTTGATCTGCGCGGAATTTTCGGGGAGAGCCACATATATATAGGTAGAGGGAGCTAGGAGTGTCCAAATGAGGTGCGGTTTTCGGCCACGCGATCGTGATCGAACGCTCTAGATGATGGAGAGGATTTTGGTTTGTTTTGGGCCAAATAGGAGGGGTGTTGGGCTGCAACACACACGAGGCCTTTTCGGTCCCTCGGTTAACCGTTGGAGTATCAAACGAAGTCCAAATGGGCGTTGCACGGGTCCCAAAGCTCCCGAAGACCTTGGCGGAGAGAAGGCCACCCTCCATCAGCTTAAAATGGAGAGTGAGCCCCTCCGTCAAGCGGTGGATATGAGCAATCATCTTCCATCCCCGACAAAGATACATCACGTGAGGGGCGGGGGAGTCGATGCGGACCCGCGTGCCACTGATCCCGCAGCCCCCCATGTGCAGCCGCAACGATTCCGGCGGATCCAGCTCCATCTCCCGCACAAATGGAGTCGGGAGACGAAGGCGACGGTGCGGCGGCCGGCGCAGCCTGACGAAGAACTCACAAGGGTCATCCCCAACATGGCCCTCCATTGGAGGAGGAGCTGCTGGCGGAGGCGAGGCCGGCGCGCCGCCCCTTCCTCCTCTTCCCCGAGCGCCCCTGCCTCTCCCACGGCCTCGCCCCTCCCCCTTCCCCTCGTGGCTGGCTCTGCCACTGCAGGAGCAGGAGAAGGAGGGATGCGTTGTCGAGCGGCAACCCTCGCCGCCACTGTTGAAGGACCTGGATTCCCTCTCTCCATGACGGATGGAAGGGAGGAGCAGAAGCTGAAGGAAGAAGAAGATGAAAGAATGCGGGACGCCATCCCCCCTCTCGCTCTTTATAAAGGATCGGGGTTGGGGCTCGGCCGCCCCGCTCGGACAATCAAGATACGGAAGGCACAGGGAGCCAGGACCGACCCACCGCCCCAACCAGCGACGGCCCGGTTTCCTGCCTCCACCGTTTGCCACCCCAGGCGCATGGGAGACACGTGGCGGACATGCAGAACCGAGGGGACGGGTGAGACGACCACTCCCCACCCCATGATCGTGGGGAGTGGATGCCTTGAAGACCACGCCTCAGCCCCATTTAGTAAATGGGCCGTGCCTCCACGCCTCCCTCCGTTAATGGGAAGGCGCAAACTGCCCCTTTACTACGATGTGACGCATGCCTGCGGGAACCAACCCCACGCATGTCGCCCACGTCACACGCGCCTCCCCACGCCGCGCCACGCGCGGGAGTCGTGGGAAGCGCAACGCGCGAAGAACCTTACCGCGGTAAAAACCGCCCCGCCTGCCCGCGCACCGTTTTTGGGCCTAGCCCAACAACGCGTTGCGCTTATGTGTGGCCCAGGCTCGAGGGTTCCTGTCGGTGTACAAAAAGAGGGGTACACTTTTTGTACCCCTATAACTGTGCACGGGCAGTCTGAGCCACGGGCACCACCACACCAAGCGAGGCAAGGGAGGTGAGCCAGGGTAAGACCGAAGCTCAACAGAACTAGAACAACGCCAAGGCCAAGACCATGAAGAGCAAAGGGGACGAAGCGGACTCCCCCGGCAAGATCCTTGCCGGGAGACAGTTCTAGCAGCCCCGGCAAGACCCTTGCCGCGGCAACTAGTCCCGCGCCTACGGAGCAAATCACCCTTGAGTCCACTGCCCCCAAAGGGCAAGGATTCGGGAGACATCCCCATGGCGGCAGATCTTTGTGAAGACATTCAAGATCAGATACGCACTGAGGAGACGACAACCCTTGGCGGGGTCCCAGCCGAGGAAGACCACAAGGCCCCCGGCAAGCGCCTTGCCGGGGATGACAGCAGGCGCCCCGGCAAGGCACTTACCGAGGACACCCGCAGGTCCACCATCATGGCCCACGCCGACTAAACCTCCACCACCGCATGCATGCAGCTGCCGACCCAACCAGCTGGGCAGGCACCTGCGTGGCGGCATGCAGATCTTCGTGAAGACCCACCACTGCGCCACCTCAGCTGCCTGCATACCTACGTGGCATCGCAGGCGTCGCTGGCCAGGGTGCGTGTCGACACAAGAAGGAGCGGCGATGGACGAGACAGGTTTCTCCCCCGTCCCCAATAAAGCAAGGACACCTAAGCAAGACGCATTAAATGCGCCTTGTCATGTAATGCGAGGGATAACCTCGCATCACTGTACCCTTTCCACCTCCTGTGTGCCACTGTGGCAACTCCTTTTTTCTATAAAAGGAGGCCCGAGGCGACCAGAGGAAGGATTCAGCTGTTTGGGAGCTCCTCACGCCCCATAGCTAGCTCAAGAACACAGATATACAATCCACCAAAGCCGGAGTAGGCTTTTACTCATCCTCGCGGCCCGAAACTGGATAAACGAACCGTGTGCTACCTGTTGGATCCGCTCTTCTCATGACCCCGCGCCCCGCTAACCACAGTAGGGATTCTTGTGATCCCATAGGTGTCGTTCCTACCGACAAAAACAGGTTCAATATAGGAACTAAAATATATATTGACCTGAATAGTAACTTGACTACAATACATAGTATTCTGCTAACACTTCCGCACTACATGCTCAACCTATATGACTCTTTTTTACCAGATGAAGCAGGAGGCATCGACCCGTACAACCTATAAAAAAGAGATGGTTGTGGCGCAAAGTACTCTTGTGCACCTACATCACTCGGCTCGCGCGCAAGCCCGCCCCGTCAAGATAAAGGGCTTCATTTGAAGAGTTTTAGTTGGCGGGCCTACCGGCCCGCAGATGTAGAGAAAGAGATAGAGGTTGCCTCTCTTCTGGAACTGCGAAACAAAAGGGACGCTTGGAAAGAACGGAACGCACGGCTCTTATCTGGTTCGAATCCTGTCCATCCCCGCCACAAAGACTACACCAAACTACACTAAGTATGAGTTTATGAAAGCGCAGAAAAAATGATTACTATATATGAGAATATGAAAGAAAGAACTACTAATTGTAAAAATTACAATCGAGCAGGTTACCTACTCTTGTGGTGGATGGTGGCACTAGAAGTTGATGCTTTTTATGGACGGACATAGAAATTCGATTTCCAATAGAGCTGCAAACGCTACTGTAAGCCGAAGACGAATGCTGGCCAAACGTAAGCAAAGCAGGAGAGGCATCTTTGAACATATAGAGAATATGTTTTCTAGCATGACCGAAATGAACATCACTGATCCAATACAAGATCAGACAGATTCAAACACCTGGCAGAAACACCTTCTCTGGACATTGCATTGTAACAAGACCCCTATCTAGCCAATATAGTTCCACTCTTCATGGCAGTCTGCTTGCCGCACTTCTTCCATTACACTATTTCGGAAACCTAAGGACTCGATCGTATGGATATGGAAAATACAGGATTTCCGATCCTAGCGGGAAAAGGAGGGAAACATATACTCAATTTAAAGTGATTAAACAAAATTCCATACACGATCTCATAGGTCCCTATAGAATTCTGTGGAAAGCCGTATTCGATGAAAGTCGTATGTATGGCTTGGTATAGTGTGACGGGTAGTGTGTACAAGGTCCAGGAACGGATTCACCGCCGTATGGCTGACTAGCGATTACTAGCGATTCCTGCTTCATGCAGGCGAGTTGCAGCCTGCAATCCGAACTAAGGACCGGTTTTTGGAGTTAGCTCACCCTCGCGAGATTGCGACCCTTTGTCTCGCCTAGTGTAGCCAAAATTATTTAGCTTATTCTCTCAATTTCAACCGACCGCTGCTGGATTTAGTATATCTAATATGAATTGGCGATCAAAACACATATGGGTAGAACTTCTAAAAGGTTCTTGAAAAAGGGTGTCGTCATGACCCATGAACTAAGCTTCTCACTAATCAAAATGGTCCTCTCAGCATGTTTAAAGGGAAGCAAGAGATCATACCTACCAACCCAAGAGAATCTGTTAGATCTACGAATTTGTCATGTAGTGAAATAGTACGCTTATAGTGAAAGACAATAGCATTGGGGAATGAAAACCTTGAAATACGGGGCAAACGGGGCCAACCAATTCCAGTTAGGAACGTCAACCTTGAGTTAGCTGAACATAGTAATTGATGAGTGAGTAGGTGGGTTAGGTGCACCCCTCGCCCAGTGGGAAGTCATGAGGCTAGCCCCCCCTGAATGAAGAAGTAGTGGGCCCCCTGCCTGCCCATGTATGCGCCTTTATTTAGATTCTAAACTTCCTATCTCAGCCAAGCTAGCACCTTCATCCCACCAATGCATTGTACGACTCTCCACCCCCTTTTCCTCCCTCATGAAATCCTAATTTCTCACAATGAAATTCGATTTTGTTCATGTCGGTGGTTGGCAAAACGGCCCTGAGATCTGGGACTGGTATAACATGGGTGCCCAATTTGCTTTTCCGTTCTCCACCTTAGTTCCCTTATGAAGGCGGCGGGGAGTCCTTAGCCTTTGAATAAAACTCTAGGGAACGCTCAATTGCCTGAAGTCTGAATCCAATTTCAAATTAGATTAGAAAGATAGAAAGGCCATGAGGATGTGAAAATCAAAATAAAATCTTTTTAATTAGTTCTCCGTTCGATCATTGACAAGGTTCAAAGAAAGGGTGGGCCATTCACCATGAAGGCTAAAAGCGAGATAGGCTTTACTGGACATTTTCTCTTACAAAGGCGAAGACAATTCCGCATTTTTTCAGCTGATTCTTTGAGCGGGATTCCACATGCCCCATGCTACTCGGGTCAGAGCGTAAGCTAGTGATGCTTTCGGCTACTGGACATTAGCCATCTAGGTGGCACTAAAGCCTCCATGTCAACTAAAGAAAATAGTTCAAGACATTAGAGCATATAGGGAATTACCAACATGGGTTCAACATTTCGTTTAGTGAATGCGGAGATAAAAGCAGCTGCTATTGATGTGCAATTGGACCGCTCGCATTGCTGTGGAAGAGTGAAATGAAAAACTCTTCTTGAAGAAGAGGACTCTTCTGCTTGATCTTTTGATACGGTGAGAAGATCTAACCTCTCTACTTGACACCTCTGAACCAACTTCATTCCTAGCTAAAACAGGAAAGCTGGGGAGAGGAGAGCCCGGACAAGGAAAACAAGCACCCCTTTTAGGATTCTAGGAAACAAGCAATACTTTCCCATCTTGAACTGAACTGAACAGAGCACAGAGACTAGAATCAGAACTGGAATTCCCTTCTCTGAATTCAAAAGCCCACCCGGACTTGGTTTGAGAAGTAGCTTGTTCAATTTGTCCTCAGCAGAGGCGAAACACCTTCATATCTCGGGATTTCTCTTAGGCCACCCAGGCCATACCGTAGAAAAAAGATTTGTTTTCCTTTCCCTCATCAACCTGCCGCTGCCATTCTTTTATTTCACGAAAGAATCTTTCTGTCCGTATTGAGCAACTCAAATTCCTAGAAAGCCGTTGGTGCACCCACCCAGTGAGTAACTACTAATGCAGTGAGGCCTGGTATCCATCTACTCACAATAATTTGAATGTAGAACTGAAGAAGCACAATTTCCTTCTTCGAGAGGAATCCAATCGAAGAGAAGCGAGCATCATAATAGCTTGATAAAAATATATTTAGTATAAGAGGACGTCCCCGTCAATATTTATCAGGCCTCTGACTGCTAAGGACGAGGTTCGGGTTAATAATATTGTGAATTCTCTGGTCTAGGCAACCCGAAAGTGTTGTTTAACAAAGACAAGTCTGAATTTGAAACGCAATCTGGCAGAGAAAATAAACTTAAGTAACCACTAGTTGAAGCTTAGCTCAGCAGAAGCAAAGGATGAGCCAAAACTCTACCCATGAGGCTTGCTATCAACCATCATGCCGAGGATCTAAATCCGTCCTATTGGATGAGGAGAGTAAGAGGGATTGCACAACGAAGTAGATCTGCACGTGGAAAGAAAGAGGTCAAGCGGATACACGATTCCAAATTACTCCTTTCCGGCCAAGAAGAGAGGATCTATAGGGTACAACGTAAAGTGTTTTGATCGCATTGGAAAAGACTATCCATACCGACCTAGAGTCGTCAGCCATCGCACAAGCATGCAAGCCAAGTTCCGATACAATTAGAGAGAAGACAGCCTCAAGCGCATGCCTTTTGTAGAGAACTTTCCTCTCAAAGAGAGAGAGAGAGAGAGAGAGAGAGAGAGAGAGAGGTCGTCGCTCCCAATCAAAAGAAGGAGGGTTCTATTTTGCTTCCGCTGCCACTCCAGGCATTGGAGTGGGATTCAGGTGCCGCTCTTGAGTACTGCATTGCTTTAGGAAGGTAAGAGCACTGCAATGCTGGGTGAGGGAACTTGTCGGCGTACAAAAGTAGGGGCACACCTTTGTACCCCTTTACTTGAGCACGGGCAGTCGGAGCCGCGCGCCACGGCCACACTAAGCAGGGCAGAGGAGGGGAGCCGGAGAGAAGCCGAAGCACAAGATGGCCAAGGCAATGCCAAGGCCAAGAACACAAAGAAGCAGAGGGATGGAGCAGGTTCCCCTGGCAAGACCCTTGCCGGGGCAGCCTCAACGGCCTCGGCAAGACCCTTGCCGAGGCAGCTCGCCCAAACACCAACAGAGTGAGCCGCCCTTGAGTCCACAGGTTCCAACCCAACCAACTATGATTGGACCAGGGCTCGAGAGGCACCTCTGTGGTGGCATGCAGATCTTTGTCAAGACCATAGATATATGAGATCAGATGAGGACCAGAAGACGGCGACCCTCGGCGGGATCCTTGCCGAGGAAAGCCACAAGACCCCCGACAAGATCCTTGCCGGGGACGACTGCACACCACGGCAAGACCCTTGCCGAGGACATCAGCGGGGCCACTGCCACGCCCGCACCAGCCAAGTTTCCACCACCATTAGCATGCAGCTGCCAGCCCGACCAGCTGGGCAGGCACTTGCGTGGCAACATGCAACTTCTAGGCCAGATCAGCAAGCACCTGCGTGGCGTCATGCAGATCTACGTGAAGACCCTACCACCGCGCCACCTCAGCTGCCTGCCTACATGGCGCCGCATGCATCGCTGGCCAGGGCGCGTGTCGAAGCGAAGGGAAGTGGCGACGGACGGGACGGGCCTCTCTCTCGTACCCGATAAAGCTAGGGGACACCTAAGCGACGCATTAAATGCGTCTTGTCCTGGGCGATAAGCTGGCAGTACTGTATGCCTTTCCACCTCCTGTGTGCCACTGTGGCAGCCCCTTTCGACTATAAAAGGAGGCCCTTGGCGTACTGGAGAGGGATTCGGCTCTTTTGAACTACACAGCCACCGTAGCTAGTTCGAGAGCTCAAGAACACTCAATACATCCACCAAAGCAGAACTAGGATTTTACGCATCCTCGCGGCCCAAACCTGGGTAAACGATCATTGTGCTGACTGTTAATCCTGCTTTTCTCACAACCCTGCGCCCCGGCAACTGTAGTAGGGATTCTTGTGATCCCATAGGTGTCGTTTCCCACCGACATCTTTGGCGCGCCAGGTAGGGGCCGCAATTGTGAGAATCTGGTCTAGTAGCTAGCCTAGCAGTTCTTCATCGCCATGGCTCCCAAGAAGAAGACGATCACAGCGATCGGCACATCGGGAGCCAAGCGGCCCGCGCTAGTACGGGCGAGCAGCGGGCCGGTCGTGGACAGAACCCGAGCCGTGGCCCGCGAGCATCAGCATCGCCCCGCCAATCAGAGCCTGGCGAGCGGCGTCATTCGTGTGCCAGACGATGAGCCGCACGCCGCCAGGTCCAAGGACGGGACTGGGCCCCACGCAGGCGGCGTGGGCCCTCCAGGCGCGTCGCTGTACCCCTATGGGCGGCAAAGCGACCTACAAGACGCCGACCCCGGCGACCACTGTGCGCTCTTCCCATGGTGTGCGCGACGAGCAGCGTCACCATGCCGGTGACCCTGGACACCGCCATGGGAAGAGCCCTGTGCGTCGTCCGCGGGACAAAGGAGTTCAACATGCCCGCCGAAGTGCTGGTAAAAATGGCGCGCAGCCGCTGGGCCGTGATAGAGCTCCTTCTAACATGGTTAGAAGTCGAAGCGCGCCACGGTCCACGCAGGTGTCGCCGCCACCCATGCCAGCAGAAGCTTTGGCACGTGCGCAGCTGCTCCTCGACTTCCCTCCTGCTGCGGAGAAGCTCGACGAGTGGAGGGCCACCATCCGGAGCCTCGTCACCGTCGCCAACAAAGATGATCCGCGACCGGCGGGGCCCTCGGGCCGGCGCTCCACCGACCCACCACATGCCGGCGCCGGGAGGACCGAGGGTGCTGCGGTCACGGTGCACTCTCCTCCTCCACGCCAACCATCACGGGTGTCGGCCCGTCGTGACGACGCTTGTGATAACATCTCTATAGCGTCGTCCAACCCGTAGACCCACAACGACCAGCGCCAAGTTCTTCGAGAACGAGCTCACGAAGATGCTCAAACCACTATCGAGTGCCGGCGTGATACACGCCACCAGTCGGACAAGCGGGCGGGATCCGCTATGGACCACCCAGCACCAGGGGGCTCCGGCGGCCTACCTTACGAGGTGGGATGCCAGCCTTTACCCGAGAGCTGCGGTAGTTCCAGTGGCCATCCCACCGCACGTTCAAGCCCGACGTCAGCGAGAAGTACACTGGCAAGACCCATCCGTCAGAGTTCCTCAGCATCTACACCATCGCGATGCAGGCTGCCGGAGCTCGCGGCGACAAGGTGCTTGCCAATTACTTCCCGTTGGCACTGAAGCCCAATGTCATGTCTTGGTTGATGCACTTGCCGGCGGATTCCATTTCTTCTTGGTCGGATCTGTGCCATGAGTTCGTTGGCACCTTCACAGGAGGCCACCAAGCTCATGGCCAGGCAGTGATTTGCATATCATTCCCTAGAAGGAAGGGGAAAACCTGCACAAGTACACCCAGAGATTCAGCCGGGTGCAGTACAACATCCCCGACGTTCATCTCGCCGCCATGATCAGCATGTTCCATCAGAACGTGCGCAATCGCAAGATGCACGAAGAGCTAGCGATGACCAAGGTTAAGGATGTGGCCGAACTCTATGTTCTGGACGATAGGTGCGCCTAGGCTGAAGAGGGAAGGAAGTACCCTGGCGCGGAAACCGACTCTACCGATGAAGACACCGCCGCCCCGATGAAGAAGGGCCGGCGTCGCAACAGGAAACGCAAGGGCAAGGACGTGCTTGCTGTCGAGGGATCCGACAGCACCGGCGCCGCCAAGAAGGCCAAGGCAGACGACCCCGGCAAAGAAATCATCGGGTGCGTCGCTTGCCGGGCCTTGGCGGCTGCCGACAAGCTAGGGGGCTCCTACAAGCAGTATTGCAAGATCCACCGCACCAAGGGCCACGACCTCCAGTACTGCCGGCAAGTTGAGCTTCTTGGTGAGAAGCAAAAGGCCGAGTATGAGAGGCGGGACAAGGAGAAGGGTCAGGACGACACCGAGGGATCCAGCAAGAAGCGTGTCGGCCAAGGAGGCCGCGACGACAAGGACAACCAACAAGAGAGGCCCGCCCGGGGCCGTGACAAGAAGCAAGAAGACGATGATCATGACGAGGACGACGAGTCAGGCGAGCAAGAGTTCCAGAAGGCTACGGAGGCCATGTGCATCGATGGTGGCGCCTCGCTGCATACTTCTCACCGCCAGCTCAAGCAGTGGGCGCGTGAGATTACAGCAGCGGAGCCGTCGTTCGACGCTCAGAAGCCGCTGAAGTGGTCCAGCACGCCCCTCATCTTTGACTCCGAGGACCACCCTGACCGCACAACCGCGGTCAGGTGTTTGCCGTTGTTGTTCTCGCCAACGATACGCAACCTCAAGGTGAACAAGATGTTGGTCGACGGCGGAGCCGGCCTGAACTTGATCTCGCCCGTCGTGATCAAAAGGCTACAAACTCCTGATGGAGACCTCGAGGAAATGGGCATGTTTCAAGGGGTCAATCCGGGGAGGAGCCAGCCGAAGGGGAAGGTCACACTGCCCGTGACGTTTGGAGGAGAGTTGAACTACAGGACAGAGAGGGTCGTCTTCGATGTGGCCGAGATCCCCTTGCCCTACAATGGGATCCTCGGCCGCCCGACACTAGCCAACTTCATGGCAGCGTCGCACTACGCCTACAACATGCTGAAGATGCCCGGGCCGTTGACCATCATCTCCGTCCCCTCCGACAAGAAGGACGCGCTGATTTGCGCCGACCAACTCTACCGGGAAGCAGTTGCAGCAGCTGCCGCTGAAGCCCCGGGAGGGAAGAAGAAGCCCGACAAGACCTCTCGCACCCACTCCGGCAAGCGCACCTCTTCGAAGTGTTGTGCTACCGTCGATGACGTGCTAGAGAGATCTACCAACAAGAGCAAGAAATCCAGAGCTCAGCCACCGCAGACCAAGAAGGTGCCCATTCGGGAGGATGGCACGACAGGGGCTTTCACCATAAGCTCCACCCTCGACAACAAATAGGAAGGTGCGCTCGTCACCTTCCTGCGGGCGAATGTCAATGTGTTTGCATGGCAAGCATCCGACATCCCCGGTGTTCCCAGGGAGGTGATTGAGCACCACCTAGCTGTCTATCCTCATGCATGGCCCGTCAAGCAGAAGGTCAGGAAGCAGGCTCTGGAAAGGCATGAGTTCATCACAGAGGAGATCAGGAAGTTGGAAGCGGCAGGTTTGGTGAGAGGAGTGCTCCGTCCGACGTGGTTGGCCAATCCGGTGGTGGTGCGCAAGGCAAATGGGAAGTGGAGGCTGTGTATTGACTACACAGATATCAATAAGGCTTGCCCTAAGGACCCCGTCCCATTGCCGCGCATCGACCAGATTGTTGACTCCACGGCCGGGTGTGATCTGTTGTCATTCCTCGACGCCTACTCTGGCTACCACCAGATCTTCATGACGAAAGAAGACGAAGAGAAGATAGCATTCATCACCCCATGTGGTACGTATTGCTTTTTACGGATGCCTTTCGGGTTGAAGAGTGCTGGCTCAATGTTTGCAAGGGCGGTCCAAATTGGTTTTGAACCCTAGCTCCATAGAAATATGGAAGCATACATGGATGACATAGTGGTCAAGACCAAGGACAGGGAAACTCTTCTACAAGACCTACAAGAGACGTTTGCCAATCTGCGCAAGATGAACCTCAAGCTGAACCCCGAGAAGTGTGTCTTCGGCGTTCCGTCTAGCAAACTTCTTGGGTTCTTTGTGTGCAGCACAGGATCGAGGCAAACCCAGACAAGATCAAGGCTATTGAACAGATTGAGGCGCCCAAGCGGATCAAGGATGTGCGTCGGCTCACTGGCTACGTCGCCACCATGAGCCGATTCATCTCCAAGTCTGCCGAGCGCGCCCTTCTCTTTTTCAAAATCTTGAAGAAGGTGGGCCCAATGGAGTGGACCCCAGAAGCCGAGGCGGCTTTGCAGGATCTGAAGAAATACCTTTCCTCCACGCCAATACTGGTTGCGCCTAAACCACAAGAGCCGTTGCTGCTGTATCTGGCGTCAATGGACCAAGTGGTCAGTGCTGCACTAGTGGCACAGAGGGAGGTCGACGAAGAGGGGGTGGCAACGACAGGACCGGCGGAAGGCAAGCCAGAGATTTCCCCGGCAGGGCCTGGTGCCGGCAAGGCAAGGCCCCCGGCAGAGTCTGACGCCATCGGGGCAGTGCCCGCGCAGTCAAGTGAAGTGGTGCAGAAGAAGATGATGCAACACCCGGTTTACTTTGTCAGCTCCCTCTTGCTGGGGCTAGGTCGAGGTACTCCGTTGTGCAGAAATTGCTCTTCAGCCGCCTTATGGCCTCGAGGAAGCTGTGTCATTACTTCGAAGCCCACGAGATCACTGTCATCACCCGCCTCCCATTGCAACGGATACTGCACAACCCAGATGCGACCAGAAGGATTGTGGAATGGGCCTTGGAGTTGTCGAGCTTTGAGTTGAAGTTTGAAAGTACCTCGACAATCCAAAGCAGAGTCTTGGCAGAGTTCATTGCAGAATGGACCTCAACTCCCGACGAAGAAATCCAGGAGACCGCTCTCCCCGGCAAGGAAGCAAGCCGCGATTGGACCGTGTACTTTGATGGGGCTTTCTCGCTGCAAGGCGCAGGTGCCGGTGTGCTGCTTGTCGCACCCACCGGAGAGAATCTCAAGTATGTGATCCAGATGCACTTTCCTAGGGAGATGTCCACAAACAACACTGCTGAGTACGAGGGGCTGGTTGCCGGTCTCAGGATCGCGGCAGACCTCGGGGTGAAGAAGCTCATCGTCAGGGGTGACTCGCAGCTTGTCGTCAGACAAGTCAACAAGGATTATCAGAGTCCGTTGATGGAGGCCTACGTAGATGAGGTGAGGAAGCTGGAGGAGCGCTTCGACAGTATACAAGCGGAACACGTTCCAAGAGCGGAGAACGACATCGCTGACTACTTGTTGAAGCGCGCTGCATTCAAGCTACCTATGGAACTGATAATCCCCAAGTGCAAGGAGTCATCATAGCAATTTCCAAAGGTGGAAGTGATAAGTATGGAGTGTCGAACCCACAAGGAGCTAAAGGTAAGATCAATATTCTCTCAAGCCCTATCTGCCACTGATACGACTCTACATACACGGAACGTTTGCTTCCAACTAGCAACGAGAAATAAAACTATGTTGTGGGTATGAAGAGGATAACTTCGTATGATATCGGAGAGCTAAAATATAAAATTAGGTGTTGTTATCATAAAGTTAGAATATATTACTAAATATTATCAATAGCGAGTGTGGAATAATGGTGGACCGGTGTGTGGAATTGTCCTAGGCAAATATTAACAAGACCGGTAGTCGTCATTGCAATTTCATATGAGGGAGAGGCATAAGCTAACATACTTTCTCTACTTGGATCATATGCACTTATGATTGGAACTCTAGCAAGCATCCACAACTACTAAATATCATTAAGGTAACCCAACCATATCATTAAAGCATCAAGTCCTCTTTATTCCCATACGCAAACATCCCTCTTACTCGGGTTTGTGTTTTAGTCATTCACCAACCCACTATAAGCGAATCATGAACGTATTGCAACACCCTACAGCGGGAATCCCTCACACTTGCGTGACACAGAGGGCACCAGAGGACAGCACCAAAATAAAGCATACAACTCGTACCAATCTATATCATCAATCAACCCAAGGACAAAAGATATCTACTCAAAACATCATAGGATGGCAACACATCATTGGATCATAATATGTAGCATAAAGCACCATGTTCAAGTAGGGCTTACAGCGGCATGCGGGACAGTGGACCGCGTAAAAGAGATGAGGGTGGTGATGATGATGCTGATGTTGATGAAGACGATCACCGTGGCGATGATTCCCTTCTCGATGGCACTCCGGCGCCACCGGGAGAGAGGAGAAGAGGTTCTCCTCCTTGTGCTTCCTCCTCCATGGCCTCCGGTGATGATGGCCTCTCCGGGATACTCCTCCATGGCCACCGGGGATGATGGCCCTCTCTGGCAGAGGCTTCTCGTGGCTACAGAGGCTTGCGGCGGCGGAACTTCTGATCTAGGTTAATTTTCCGAGGTTTCTGTATTTATAGGAATTTTTGGTGTCGGTCTCATGTCAAGGAGGTGCCCGAGGCGTCCACGAGGCA
>NC_041388.1:70125785-70143621 GCF_002162155.2 Triticum dicoccoides
GGCGCCCCCACCCTCGTGGGCGCCCCGGGACTCTCCTGGCCCAACTCTTTTACTCCAGGGTCTTCTCTTGGTCCATAAAAAATCGTCAAAAATTGGCTCGTCAATTGGACTCCATTTGATATTCCTTTTCTATAAAATTCAAAAACAAGGAAAAAACAGAAACTGGCACTGGGCACTAGGTTAATAGGTTAGTCCCAAAAATCATACAAAATAGCATATAAATACATATAAAACATCCAAGGTTGATAATATAATAGCATGAATACTTCATAAATTATAGATACGTTGGAGATGTATCAGCATCCCCTAGCTTAAGTCCTGCTCGCCCTCGAGTAGGTAAATGATAAAAGAAATAATTTATGAAGTGTGAATGCTAGCAAGTGCACAAGTTTGATCAATGATAATTTCAGTCACCTTTTCTAGCATCATTATATGTCATAACAGTAGCTCATCTCATAAAACTTCTCATGATAAAGTAACAAGCTATTCACATGTTAAAGTATAGATCATAAACTTTCTTGAAAACTAACAAACCGTGTTATTAGTCATCAAACAATTACAATTCATCTTATTTTCAGGAACAATCTATGTCAGAGCTTTGATTTAGCAAACTCCACATACTCAACTATCATTTAGTCTTTCACGATTGCTAACACTCACGCGATATTTATGGGTTCAAAGTTTTAATCAAACACAGAGAAAGATAGGGGCTTATAGATTCGCCTCCCAACATTTTACCTCAAGGGTAATGTCAACAATAATAGTTCATGATGCCTTACATCCAATTGGATACATATATCAGAATCTTTCCAACACAATGTGCTTGCCAAAGGATAAAATGTAAAAAGGAATGGTGAAAATCACCATGACTCTTGCATAAGGGTAAGAGATAAAAGTAAAGGATAGGCCCTTCGCAGCGGGAAGCAGAGGTTGCCATGCGCTTTCAGGGTTGGATGCACAAAATCTTAATGCGAAAGAACATCACTTTATATTGCCACTTGTGATATGGACCTTGATTATGCAGTCCGTCGCTTCTATTTCTTCCACATCACAAGATCGTATAAAGCTTATTTCCTCCACACTAATCAATCACACATATTTAGAGAGCAATTTTTATTGCTTGCACTGATGACAACTTACTTGAAGGATCTTACTCAATCCATAAGTAGGTATGGTGGACTCTTATGGCAAAACCGGGTTTAAGGGTATTTGGAAGCACAAGTAGTATCTCTACTTAGTGCAAAGAATTTGGCTAGCATGAGAGGGAAAGGCAAGCTCAACGTGTTGGGTGATCCATAACAATATACTTTATTTCAGATATAAGAAAACATAACCTATTACGTTGTCTTCCTTGTCCAACATCAACCTTTTAGCATGGCATATTTTAATGAGTGATCACAATTACAAAAGATGTCCAAGATAGTATATTTATATGTGAAATCCCTCTTCCTTCAATATTCTTTCATGAATTGTTCAAGTGACCAATTCTACGTTTGCTAAATTTCAATAAGTTTACTACCTATACTTATTATGTGTGAAGTCATTACTCCCCATGTTATAAGCATATGAAACATATATAAATTCAGATTTATGACATTCAATTTATTCAACCATTTACTCATAGGATATACGTGAAGCACAAGAGTAAATGACAAACTACTCCAAAAGATATGAGTGAAGAACACTGAGTAGTCAAATAATTAACTAGCCATGGGAGGATTGTTTTTCATTCAATATTTCAGATCCAATGATTTTATTCAAACAACAAGTAAAATTGAAAATACTCTCCAAGCAAAACACATATCATGTGACGAATAAAAATATAGCTTCGAGTAAGGTATACCGATAGTTTTGAAGACGAAAGAGGGGATGCCTTCCGGGGCATCCCCAAGCCTAGGTACTTGTGTATTCCTTGAATATTGCCTTGGGGTGCCTTGGGAATCCCCAAGCTTAGGGTCTTTCCACTCCTTATTCCCCTCATATCGATATGTCACCCAAAACTTGAAAACTTCAATCACACAAAACTTAACCAAACTTCGTGAGATAGGTTAGTATGATAAAGAGCAAACCATTCACTTTGGTACTGTCAAAGACAAGGTTCATAATTTTTCTCACACAATGCCTACTGTACTATATCATTTCTACAATATATATTGAGAAATATAAGTCACAGAAATTAGAAAACAAGCAAACTATGCAATGAAAACAGAATCTGTCTGAAACAGAACAGTCTGTAATGATCTGAACATAAACCATACTTATGCTACTCCAAAAATTATGAAATAAATTGGTGGACATGAGTAATATGTCTATTAATCTTCTTCAAAAAGAATCAACTAAAAATCACTCTTCTGCAAAAAATGACTGCTAATCTCGTGAGCGCAAAGTTTCTGTTTTTTACAGCAAGATCACATTGACTTTCTCCCAAGTCTTCTCAAAGGTCTTACTTGGCACTTTATTGAAACAAAAGCTATAAAAAATGATTACTATAGTAGCTTAATCATGTAAAGACACAAAAACAGTAAGGGTAAATATTGGGTTATCTCCCAACAAGCGCTTTTTATTAATGCCTTTTAGCTAGGCATGATGATTTCAATGATGCTCACATAATAGACAAGAATTGAAACACAAAGAGAGCATCTTGAAGAATATGACTAGCACATTTAAATCTAACCCACTTCCTATGCCTAGGGATTTTGTGAGCACACAACTTATAGGAACAAGAATCAACTAGCATTGGAAGGCAAAACAAGTATAACTTCAAGACTTTAAGCACATAGAGAGGAAACTTGACATTATTGCAACTCCTACAAGCATGTATTCCTCCCTCATAATTATTTTCAGTAGCATCATGGATAGCAACTTTTTTCTCATACTCAATTGGAACCTCTTCCGAAATAGTGGAACCATTACTAGCTAAAGTTGACACTCTTCCAAATCCACTTTCATAAATATCACACTAAGATTCAACACCCTCCAAAATAGTGGGATCACTAATTCCTAAAGTTGACACTCTTCCAAACCCACTTTAAATGATAGTATTATTCATACTCCAAAGGATATAAGTGAAGTTCATGGAGCATTCTACAATTAATATAGACTAACCAAGCTCAAAATGTATAAGTGAAGCACACGAAGCATTCTATAAAACCATACTCAAAAGATTTAAGTGAAGCACAAAGAGCAATTCTATAAGATCATTCTTAAAAGATATAAGTGAAGCACATAAAGTATTCTATAAATCAACGAAGGGATATCTCATGCTAGCATGGTTCTTAAAGAAAAAACAAAAAGACAAAGGACACAAATCATGTGAACAAAACAAAAACCCAGGTATACCGATAATTGTTGAAGAAGAAAGATGGGACACCAACCGGGGCATCCCCAAGCTTAGATGCTTGAGTATCCTTTGAAATATTTACTTGGGGTGCCTTGGTCATCCCCAAGCTTGAACTTTCTCCTCTCTTTATTCTTCTCATATTGATAGCTCCTCGACCTTCGGACACTTCATCCACACAAAACTTTAACAAAAACTTGTGAGATCTGTTAGTGTAATAAAGCAAATCACTACCTTTAGGTACTGTAATGAACTCATTCTTTATTTATATTGGTGTTAAACCTACTGTATTCCAACTTCTCTATGGTTCCTACCCCCCGATACTAGCCATAGATTCATCGAAATAAGCAAACAACACACGCAAAACAGAATCTGTTAAAAACAGAACAATCTGTAGTAATCTGGAAGTTTGGTAAACTTATGTAACTCCTAAAATTATGAAATAAATTTTAAAATTTGAACAATTTGTACAGAACTAATGTGAAAAAAGTTTCAGATACATTTGACTTTCTAGTAAGAAATGTAAAATCACGCTCTACAGCCAAAGTTTCTGTTTTTGTTCTGCACATAGTAAACAAGCAATCTAATCATCCTAAAACCAAAGCTTGGCACATTATTTTTATAATACAATGAATATATACAAGGGGATAATTATTTACAGAGAAACTTCCATGAAAAATTCTACATTGTTTCCATGAGCATGAACACAAGTGCTCAAGGTCGACCCTCACTACTTCAATGCATAACTTTCCAATCACTTCTCTTTTTGAAAAACTTTTTAGGCATGGGAGGCAAGTAGATTCTTTTGTATTTTCATTATAATTTTTTTGTACGTTTCACCCACAACTTAACAGAAAAAAAAGGAAAAACAAAATCTACTTAGTGAAGAAAGCAAACAAGCGCACACGAGAATATCAACCCCACGCTATTGCTCCTCGGCAACGGCGCCAGAAAAGAGCTTGATAATCCCCAAGTGCAAGGAATCATCATAGCAATTTCCAAAGGTGGAACTGATAAGTATGGAGTGTCGAACCCACAAGGAGCTAAAGGTAAGATCAATATTCTCTCAAGCCCTATCTGCCACTGATACGACTCTATGTACACCGAAAGTTTGCTTCCAACTAGCAACGAGAAATAAAACTATGTTGTGGGTATGAAGAGGATAACTTTGTATGATATCGAAGATCTAAAATATAAAAGTAGGTGTTGTTATCATAAAGTTAGAATATATTACTAAATATTATAAATAGCGAGTGTGGAATAAGGGTGGATCGGTGTGCGGAATTGTCCCAGGCAAATATTAACAAGACCGATAGTCGTCATTGCAATTTCATATGAGGGAGAGGCATAAGCTAACATACTTTCTCTACTTGGATCATATGCACTTATGATTGGAACTCTAGCAAGCATCCGCAACTACTAAAGATCATTAAGGTAAAACCCAACCATAGCATTAAAGCATCACTACAAAAAAATACACTTCCGTGATGATACGTGTTTGTCACAGTAGGTCGCTTTTTTGTCATGCATGTACATCCATGACAAATTTATGACAGAATCAAGATAGTCATACATGTGCTGTCGTAGAAGTGTTCCATGACATTACCAAAATTATCATCATGAAAGTGTCCACTTCCATGATGATAAATCGCGCGTCACAGAAGTGCTTTCGTCAAGGGTGACCGACACGTGGCATCCACCATAACGGAACGCCGTTAAGCTATCGGGTCGGGTTTTGGATCCGATAACCCGTTAACAGCCCTGACCAATGGGAAATTTCCACGTGTAAAATTCTTATTGGCCGGACGAAACACGTGTCAGCTCGTCAGTGGGTCAGATAGGCGCCTATGATATGTCGACACGTGGCATGGCCCAACAGTGGCCCATTCCGGTGAAAAAGGCCGGCCCAGTAAAAATTAGCAGGCCGGCCCATATAAGGCCTACTTGTGTCAGGTCCATTTAAGCCCACGGCCCATATGAGATGTGCCAATTCGGCCCGTTAAATATTTGACACCATTGCAGCCCATCGTCAGTTCGAGCCCGTTAACAGCCCGTTATATACTTGGGCTCAATATCGGCCCGATGAGATTTCGGCCTGTTAACGGCCCATTTAATGGATGGGCCAATTTTTAGGATGTACATCTTTCGGTCTTTTAGCGACCCATTTAAATGTTGGGCTAATTTCCGGCCCGGTGTGTCTTTCAGCCTGTTCATGGCCCATAAATCTGATGGGCCATTTGTAGTCGGACCTGAGTTTCAGCCTTTTAGTGGCCCATTTAAGTGTTGGGCCAATTTATGGCCCGGTGTCACTTTCAGCCTGTTGATGGCCCATAAATCAGTTGGGCCAATTGTAGTTGGACCCGAGTTTTGGCCTTTTAGCGACCCATTTAAGTGTTGGGCCAATTCCCGGCCCTGTGTGCCTTTCGGCCTGTTAACGAACCATAAATGAGTTGGGCCATTTGTAGTCGGACCTTAGTTTTGCCCTCTTAACGGCCCATGCCCTTCATGGTCCAATACCAGCCCGGTTTCTCCTTCGGCCTGCTAAAGGCCCACAACACAGTTGGGCCATTTACAATACGACCTGACTTTCAGCCTCTTAGCGGCCCATGCTCTTCATGGTCCAATACAAGCCCACTGTCTCTTTCGGCCTGCTAAAGGCCTACAGTATAGTTGGGCCATATGTAGCCCAAACTTAGTAATGGCCTGTTAATGGCCCATGAAATAAATTGGGGCCACCTGTTGCCCGCTTCGATGTCGGCCTGTGAACGACCCGGGAGGTAAGAGGGCCGACCATTAAATTTTGGCCTAGTAACGGCCCATTAACTCAATGGGCCCACTAAAGTTTGTTCATGTCTTTAGGCCAAATTAGATAATTTGAGCCCATTACGATGAGCAAAGGTATGACATACAGAGAATAATGTTGCACATCCAGAATATATTACAGGAAATTACATCCACTGGGCAATCAAAGATTGATGCCAGTGCAAATAAATGAGCAGAACCTAACCATCTACAACGACACAATCTGCAACCTCAGCACAAATGACGCCCATAAGCATGTGGGCAAGTTCTTGCTGCTTTGCCACACTGTCTCTGAAAACATTGATCAGTTGTTGTGTCGCACGACTCTGCACCGCTGATTCATCCACCATTTCCATCATTGCTTCAACCATTAATTGGTTCACAAACATACATTTATTCCATTGCATTCGAGACAGAGGATACTGAACAGATTCAGATGCGATTTTGGCAAGCTTGTATTATTGATAGTGGAGAGTGTCTTGACCACTACATCATAACGTAAATTAGGACGGGAACCAAACAGATTAATCATGAGTTATTGCCATATTACCTGGCCTAGATTTACTGGAAAGAAACAATGGGGTTGCCTTGTTGTTTTCAGAGTTTGTCTTCTTATCTTCAGCAGCCTGCACAAAATTAACACACTAGCATTGCTATCATTGGCCAAGTCAGATAATAGGAAAGCAACATTGACACAACGAATGTTTGGGCAACTAGCCTACACCAAATTAACACAATATGGCACAGCTATCATCAGCCAGGTAAGGTAATACGAAAGCAACATTGACACAATGAATGAACGGGCAACCAGAGAAGCACTATAATTCAGTAATGTGCGTGATATGAGATAGCACATTCATGCAACTCAGTACGCAAAACTACCAGGAAGTTTTCCTTACAAAAATCAACATTGGCGCCTTTAACATTTTGCTACAACTAATTTTAGATCAGATAGAGGTTAGATTCACGCCGATTAACAAAATACATGTTGATGTAAAAATATAGTGATATACAACAGGTACTTATATCAACACTGGAGCACGGAGAATTCCCGCAAGATATTTTCCTCGAATACGATCCCAATGGAGGAAGTCTTGTATCGTTTAACATTATTTTCTAAAAGAGAGACGGGTAAGAAACATGTAGAAAATATGTCAGAATGCTATAAAATTTCATGATGCGAGGATACGCACACGCTTCTTAGAATGGAGTTGACATTCTTTTGCTGGAATGGAGTGGACTAGTTCTTTGGCCACTGTAATCTGCTTATTATCAGTGGGAGTTGGATTTCTCTGTGCTGGAGCAGTATATATGAAAAATGGAGTTGGTTTATTATCTCCTGGCGTTTGGATCTTTTGCAAAGACCTGGTTTGTAACCCTTCAGATTCTAACATAGCCGTCTTCCCCTTGCATGCCTTATATAGAAGAATGGTGATTTAGTTATAAAACATGCTACAACAGAGATGGAATAGGTACTGAAGAATAGAAAGGCATGACATATTGACATGTATTCACTCTATCCGGAAATAAATGGATGGGTCTAGGCGTATTTCAGTTCTAGATACACCCAGTTTTATCCATTTCTGCGACATTTAATCCGAATGGAGGGAGTATGATGTAAGAGATAGGGATACAACAGGACAACCCAGTAAAAAAACACTGAAAAACCCACTGCAGAACCAAAGTATTCGAACCCACTGATATGAGATAGTACACTCATGCAGCTCAGGATGCAAAACTACCAGGCAGTTTTCCTTGCAAAAATCAACATTGTGGCCTTTAATCATACATTTTGCTACAACTAAATTTAGATCAGATAAAGCTTGGATTCACGCCGATTAACAAAATACATGCTAATGTAAAAATATAGTCATATACAACAGGTACTTACATCTACATTGGAGCATAGAGAATTCCTACAAGAATCTTTCCTCATAAACGATACCATTGCAGAAAATCTTCTATCTGTTAAGCTTATTTTCTAAAAGAGAGATGGGTAAGAAACATATAGAAAATATGATCAGCATGCTATAAAATTTCATGATGCAAGGATATGCACACGCTTCTTAGAATTGAGTTGACATATTTTTGCTGGACTGGAGCGGACTAGTTGTTTGGCCACTGGAATCTGCTTATTATCAGTAGGAGTTGGGTTTCTCTTTGCTGGAGCAGTATCTATAAAAACTGGAGTTGGTTTATTATCTCCTGGCGTTTGGATCTTTTGCAAAGGCCTTGTTTGTAACCCTTCAGATTCTAACATAGTCGTCTTCCCCTTGCATGCCTTGTATAGAAGAATGGTGCTTTAATTATAAAACATGCAGCAGTAGAGAGATGGAATAGGTACTGAAGAATAGAAAGGCATGACATATTGACATGTATTCCCCCCATCTGGAAAAAAATGGATGGGTCTAGGCGTATTTTAGTTCTAGATACATCCTTTTTTATCCATTTCGGCAACATGTAATCCGGACGGAGGGAGTATGGTGTAAGAGCTAGGGATACAATAGGACAACACAGCAAAAAAACACTAGTTGAATGTAAAACTATATGCTAGAGGAATGTAAAACAGGAAGGCACGACATATTTACATGCATGATCAGCATACTAAGCACATGGCATTGCAACAGGGTAGATACACTCCAGGACATTATATGCATGTTGTACCCATATCACAGGCCAAGTTAGAGCAAGGACCTTGTGGGGTGAAGAGGATTCATCATCTTTCTGCAAGTCTTCCGAAGAACTGCCTTTACATGTTCCATCATATTGGGTATCATTGACATCAAGTTTATTGGCCTTTACATTGCTTTGTGAGGTTCTTGTGGATATATCAGTGTGTGCAATTATATCTGACATGCATGGAAGACGACTACTAGTTAGATTTATGTAATGAGTGCCTGTAGGAGACGACATAAATAGTAGGACTGGGGTTAACTAGCAGCAACAGGTCTCATAAATTAAAGGGAGAACACAGATGAAAGCTACAAAGTATGTACCGTTTGTACTCGAGATTAACTGGATGGCACACAAAAGTATTAAAGAACAACATAGGAAATACTAGAAGTGGTATAATACTATAATCACCAGCCCGTGGGATAGCATTGGCTGATGGATGATAACTATGGAACAGTGTTACCTAAAGAACAAGTATCTTAGCTGAACTATGGAACAACGTTAACTCCTGAACAAGACCCATAAGAGATCAGCATGAATATACAGTGAAATATGATGATCTATTTTCCATGCTTACATGAATAACAAAGCCATAAATGTTGCACACAAGTAAGATGAGGGTACAACCTATCGGGCTGCCATCCATAGGAGTGAGCATCATGTGCTGACTTGTCGATGGCCCTGCAGTTGTTGTGGCTGTGCATGTCGGGCACGCGCATTCGATGTAGGGAACTGTTGAGTGGGGACTATAGCTCCCTTCTGGTGTATGCTTCCCTTGTTGGAGCAGCTGCGGTGAGTCGGAAGACGGAGTGTCTGAAGATGCAGATAACACATAATGTTAAGAATGACATATCTCTTTGATCTGAAGAAATACACTAAGAGATCAATAGCAAGGTACGAGAGTGGTCACACGTCTGTTGACTGAAGACTAAATTGGGGTCACGCGATTTTATTTTATTTTGGTACTGTCCGATCTACGTCGGATGGCAGGCCGTCTTGTGCCTCCCGGCTGACACTGTTCAGAATCTTCCCCGAAGAGCCAGCGACCAACGGCAAAGCAGCCTGCCTCCGCCGTCCGTGGCCCTGGCCAAAACCCCGCTCCCCGCCCCATCGCACTGCCGTGGTTGCACCGCCCCCGGGCCAATCCACAAAGACTCCCCGTCATCCAGATCCAGCGGTGGCAGTACCTTCAACCCACGCAACTCTAAAAGATATCCATCTAAGCGCTGCTTCCACGGCGAACTTGCGGCTAGTGACAGAAGCTTAAACCCCAGTTTATGAGTTGCTTCGTAAGGGGCTGATTTGGATCCATATGTTTCATGCTATGGTTAGGTTTACCTTAATAATTCTTTTGTAGTTGTGGATGCTTGCAAGAGGGGTTAATCATAAGTGGGATGCTTGTCCAAGGAAGGGCAGTACCCAAGCACCGGTCCACCCACATATCAAATTATCAAAGTACCGAACGCGAATCATATGAACGTGATGAAAACTAGCTTGACGATAATTCCCATGTGTCCTCGGGAGCGCTTTCCTTTATATAAGAGTTTGTCCAGGCTTGTCCTTTGCTAGAAAAAGGATTGGGCCATCTTGCTGCACCTTATTTACTTTTATTACTTGTTATCCGTTACAAATTACCTTATCACAAAAATACCTGTTACCGATAATTTCAGTGCTTGCAGAGAATACCTTACTGAAAACTGCTTATCATTTCCTTCTGCTCCTCGTTGGGTTCGACACTCTTACTTATCGAAAGGACTATGATAGATTCCCTATACTTGTGGTTCATCAATAACATCCACCCGGAGAGCCCCTTGTTACATATGATCGCCTGTTGTACCCAAGGATTCCAAAGATACTCTCTGTTGTTCTCTCGAGGCTTTGTGCCAATTGCTTTCTTTTGCCATTCCCTACCACAAAAATATCCCTATGGATAAATACCTACACCTGTCATTCTAAGTTTTATTCCCAGTTAATCTTGTTATTATAAGATACCCCAAAATTCTCTCTATTGTTCCAAAAATACTTTGTGCCCACTTATAACACCCTCGATGCGACTATAGCTCCCACGTGTCGAGGCACGACTTAGAGACATAATCGCATTGAAGGCATATGTCGCAAGTCAGGCAATCATCACAAACATCCCATGTGATATAGATAATAAAAAGGGATAACATAGTTGGCTTACACTCGCCACGTCAATCAAGTACATAAATAACATTACATCATCCAAACACTCATGGCCCGACTACGGCGCCAAAATAAAAGATAACCCAACATGCGACACGGTCCCGATCACCCCCAACTGGGCACCACTATTGATCATCAGGAAAGGAAACATAATAACGTTGAGAGTCCTCATCGAACTCCCACTTGAGCTCGAGCGCGTCACCTGGAGCGGAATCATCAGGCCCTGCATCTGGTGTAATAGTAACCTGTGAGCCACAGGGACTCAGCAATCTCTCACCCTCGCGATCAAGACTATTTAAGCTTAATAGGTATGGCAAGGTAAATATAAGTGGAGTTGCGGCAAGCGACTAGCAAGTATGGTGGCTATCCTGTTCGCAAAAGAGAGCGAGAAGAGGAGGCAAAGCGCAAGCGAGAAACTAAAGAGCAACCTGCGCAAAACATTACTCCAACACCGTGTCCACTTCCCGGACTCCGCCGAGAAGAGGCCATCACGGTAACACACTCAGTTGATTCATTTTAATTAAATTAAGGTTCAAGTTATCTACAACCGGACATTAACAAATTCCCATCTGCCCATAACCGCGGGCACGGCTTTCGAAAGTTCAAATCCCTGCAGGGGAGTCCCAACTTAGCCCATGACAAGCTCTCATGGTCAACGAAGGAATAGACCTCCTCCCAAGACGTTCCGATCAAACTCGGTACCTCGGTTCTTCAAGACACTTTGACAGGTTAAAACAAGACCAGCAACACCGCCCGAATGTGCCGACAAATCCCGATAGGAGCTGCACATATCTCGTTCTAAGGGCACACTCAGATTGTCTAAACTTCCAGTAGGCCAGCCCAGAGTTGCCCCTGGTAGCCACCGGCGGCTGATGAGTTGGACCAACACTCAGAGGAGCACTGGCCCGGGGGGGTTTAAACAAGATGACCCTCGGGCTCCGGAAACCCAAGGGAAAAAGTGGCTAGGTGGCAAATGGTAAAACCAAGGTTGGGCATTGCTGGAAAAGCTTTAATCAAGGCTAACTATCAAGGGGTTCCCATTATAACCCAACCGCGTAAGGAACGCAAAATCCGGGAACATAACACCGATATGATGTAAACTAGGGCGGCAAGAGTGGAACAAAACACTAGGCGAGAGGCCGAGCCTTGCACCCTTTACCAAGTATATAGGTGCATTAAGATAACAAGATAATATAATGATATCCCAACAAGTAAATAAATGTTCCAACAAGGAACGGCCTCCAATCTTCACCTGCAACTAGCAACGCTATAAGAGGGGCTGAGCAAAACGGTAACATACACTACTAGAAAAAGGGCTATAGATGGGATTGATACTAATGGCGCACCAGACAAGCGGTGCGCCATTAGTATATACTAATGGCGCACCACCTACTGATACGCCATTAGAGTTGAAACTACTAATGGCGCACCCGGCCCCGGGTGCGCCATTAGTATAATTTTTTTTAACTAGTGCGCCTGTCCAAACATACTAATGGCGCATCCAGACACAGTGCGCCATTACTAGTTGTAACTAGTAATGGCGCACCAGCCGGAAAGTGCGCCACTAATGTTGTTTTTTTTAATATTTTTTATTCCCTTTTTTGCAAAACTACTAATGGCGCACTGCTCCACCGTGCGCCATTACTAGTTTAAACTAGTAATGGCGCACTGTGGGACAGTGCGCCATTAGTATTTTTTTTTTGCAAAACTACTAATGGCGCACCACCATGAGGTGCGCCATTAGTAACCTGGATTACTAATGGCGCATTTAGAGTTGGTGCGCCATTAGTAAGTGTGCAGCAACAAGATATTTTGGACAGCCTCTCCTACCCACACTCACTTTCTCCCCACTTCATTCTCTCCACCTCCTCCTTGTCTCGGGTGCCTCCTCTTTTTCACCTCATTTCCACCATAGATTCATTCAATTTAAGTGGTTAAATTACCTTGTTTTGATAGGTAAGTAAGGGGGGAAGCTATATTTATGTTGTTCTAACTACAACAATGTGCACATGCACTTTTTATGGCCTAGCTAGATCTATGTATGTTCATGGTGTTGCATATGTTTGTGGTGTTGCATATGTGTTTGTGTTTGGAGGTGTACCGGTATTTGAAATTCGATAGTTGCCAATATTTTGCCGGAATGTTGATTCATTTCCGTTTCGGCGAGAATTTTGGCATTAAGCATTCTTTTTGGTCCTATTTTTAGGGAAAGTCATGCCAAATTTTTTCTTGGTTCTAAAATATCGTTTTGCTCTACCCCGCAGGCGACCATGGTCCGCATGATGACCGAAGGCATCGTGAATAGGTTTTTGAGGTCCGCGAAGGCTGAGATGCTTCAAAAGAACGAGACGGAGATAAGATGTCCGTGTCGAAGATGCAAGCTGAAGAGCCTTATTGCGGACCCGGAATCCGGGCAGGTGCAGGACCACCTGCTCTTGCGTGGTTTCATGGATGGCTATCGGTGGCAAGGTGATGAAGATGACTACGAAGTCATCCATGGGGGCCGGGCAAGAAATGAGGAAGGGCAGCAAGACAACCACCGCGGCTCGGGCGGGCGAGAAGACGAAGAATCCCCAAGAGATGATCACGACGGTGATGCTGTACACAGTCATCATGTAGAAGATGCAGGACATGATGATGAGGAAGATGCCGGACCAGTCGACGGGCATGATCATGAAGATGATGATGCCGGTGGAGCAGACGACGCTGGACCATCAATGGGCTGGGTGCAGGACCCTCATATTCAAGAGCTGCTTCTCAAGCAGACGGATAACGCAAGAGCTGCCACCCGAGAGAAAGCCAAGATGGATCAACTTGAGTTAGATGCGGTTACTCTATTGTATGAAGGATGCAGGCTCGAGGATACCCGCCTGAAAGTAACGCTCATGGCTCTGGAGATGAAGGTAAAACACAAAATGACTGACGCATGCTTCGATGAGAACATGTCATTCTGGCACGAACGTCTTCCCGAGGGGAACAAGTGCCCGACCAGTTTGGAGGAGGCGAAGAAAATCGTGTGTCCTCTGGATTTACCGCATGTGAAATACCATGTGTGCATGAACAATTGCATCATTTATCGGGACGAGCACGCGGAGTCTACCATATGTCCGGTGTGCGGCGTCACTCGATACAAGAAGAGGAAGAAAGCTCCTTGAAAAGTGGTGTGGTACTTTCTGATCACTCCTCGTCTGCAGTGGTATTTCGCGGACCCTAAGGTAGCAAAGCTCCTGCATTGGCACGCGGAGAGGGAGGAGAAGAAGCGAGAAGATGACGCAAATGATCCGGAGATAGATAAAAAAGACAAGATGCTGAGTCACCCTAAGGATGCGAACCAGTGGCAAGCGTTGAACTTCGAAGACCCAGAATTTGGGAATGATCCAAGGAACATCGTGCTGGGCGCGAGCATCGATGGAGTCAATCCGTTTGGCAGCCAGAGAAGCACACATAGCACCTGGCCTGTGTTTGTGTGGATGTACAACCTTCCCCCCTGGTTGTGCATGAAGAAGAAGTACATTCACATGAGTATGCTAATTGAAGGACCGAAACAACTAGGGAACGACATCAATCTGTATCTGGGGCTGCTGAAAGAGGAGCTTGACACGCTGTGGAAAACGCCAGCCAATACGTGGGACGCCGCAGAGAAAGAATATTTCCCTATGAGAGGCGCGCTGCTCACGACGGTGCACGACTATCTCGGTTACGGATATGTCGCGGGGCAGGTGGTCCATGGATTTTCTGGATGCGTCAGGTGCATGGATGACACAACGTATCGCCAGCTAGATAGAGATCCCGGGTCTTCGAAAACCGTGTTCATGGGACATCGAAGGTGGCTTCGTGACGATGACCCGTGGAGAAAACGCAAGGATCTGTTCGATGGTGAAACCGAACCCCGAGGACGCCCGCGTACGAGGAGCGGCGAGGAAATAGACGAGCTGTTGAAAAATTGGAAAGACTGCCCACTGCCGGGAAAGAAGCAAAAGGCGCCAGAGCCGGGAAAGAAGCGAAAGGCACCAGAGCTGCTGCTGAAGGTATGGAAAACGAGGTCTGTTTTCTGGGACTTGCCGTACTGGAAGATCCACCATGTGCCTCACAGCCTTGATGTCATGCATATCACGAAGAACATGTGCGAGAGTCTGCTTGGTACCCTGCTCAACATGCCAGAGAGGACCAAAGATGGGCCGAAAGCAAGGGCAGACTTGAAATCAATGGGCATCAGGCAGGAGCTTCACGCTATATATGATGATCATGATGATGATGATGATGAGGTGAAGCAGGACACGGAAAGTCGTCGCAAAGGCAAGAAGGCCAAGAAGACCGGAAATGACTACCCTCCCGCGTGCTTCACTCTAAGTCAGGAGGAGATCGAGCAGTTTTTCACCTGCCTCGTAGGAGTAAAACTTCCTTACGGTTACGCGGGGAAGATAAGCAAATACCTAGACCCAGCGAAGCTGAATTTCAGCGGGATTAAGTCTCACGACTGTGATGTGCTGATGATGCAGATACTTCTAGTTGCAACCCATGGGATCATGGACGCGCACGTCCGTGAAACCCTATTTGGCCTATGCAACTTTTTCGATGTTATATCTCGGAAGTCTGTTGGCGTGAGGCAACTCAGAAGGCTACAGGAAGAGATCATGGTGATACTATGCGAGCTTGAGATGTACTTCCCGCCCGCATTCTTCGATGTTATGGTGCATCTGCTGGTCCATATCGTGGACGATATCATCCAACTCGGGCCGACGTTCCTGCACAGCATGATGCCGTTCGAAAGGATGAATGGTGTCATCAAAGGATACGTTCGCAACATGTCACGTCCAGAGGGAAGCATAGCCAGGGGCTTTCTGACCGAAGAGTGCATCTCCTACTGCACGAATTATCTAGGCATCGAGAACCCCGTTGGTCTGCCCGTCAACAGGCACCTCGGCAGGCTCGCTGGATGGGGTCACTGTGAGGGTCGTCGCGAAATGCATGTCGACTTCGAGGGTCGACTCGCTGACTTTGAAAGAGCAAACCTAGTCGCGCTACAACACATAGACGTGGTCGATCCTTGGGTGGTAGAGCACAAAACCTTTATTAAGAAGACGTACAATGACCGAGGCCAACAGAGGACGGACGGAGATATACTCAAAGAGCAGAACTCATGTTTCACGCGTTGGTTCAAGAAGAAGCTTCTGTCGTACCCTTTACATGAGGATTCTTCCGCGGAAGAACAACTCATATTCGCCTTGTCACAGGGCGCCGAGCACAACCTGATGAACTATGAGGCGTACGATATCAATGGCTACACATTCTACACCGAGGCCAAGGACATGAAGAGCGATGGTTATCAGAACTCCGGGGTAACGATGGAATCCTACACCGGTAACGACAAGGACAGATACTACGGAAGGATCGAGGAGATCTGGGAGCTGAGCTACGCTGGAGAGAAGGTCCCGATGTTCCGTGTCAGATGGGCCAAGAGCGTCCTAAAAGAAGACCGGTATTTCACCACCATGGTTATACCCGAAGCCAAATCCAAGACCGCGGGTGCAAACGTCACCGCGAAAAATGAGCCATGGGTACTGGCTTCCCAAGTGGACCAATGCTTCTTCATTACCGACCCGTCAAAGCCCAGTCGTGTTGTCGTGAGGAGAGGCAAAAGGAAGATCATCGGAATGGATGGAGTAGCCAATGAGCAAGACTTGGACAAGTACGGCGACCCGAGGATAGAACATGACGACGACGATGAAGTAGCAGCATACACCACAAGAAGAAGCAGGACCACCCTACCTAAAGGACGTCCGTTCCACAGAAGAACTCCATTTGCGAAAAAGAAGGGCAAGAAGATTGTGAACAGATAGCTAGCTAAGATCGATTGTATTTAAATCGTAGCCTTCATTTATCCATTGTATTTCATGGGCACTTTTTGAACTATCATGAATATTTTTAAATTTCATGGACACTCGATCTCGATCCCCCTCCATCTCGATCGCTATCCCACCTCGCCAGATCCAGTCCCCCTCGCCGCCGAGCACCCCCCCGGTCCACCGGCCGCCGCCGCCGACCCCTCGCACCCTTGATTCCCCTACTCAACCGCCGCCGCCGACCCCCCGCACCCCTCCCCTACTCAACCGCCGCCGCCGACCCCCCGCACCCTGCGCAGCCTCCCCCGCTCCACCGGCATTACTGTTTGATGATATTATTTAAAAAATTATTACTGTCATTACTGTTATGATTTAAACAAGTTTGAACATATTTAAACACAAATAAGTATCAAACAACATTTTAAATGCATAAAAAAAATTTGTGGAGCCTGGGAATCGAACCTAGGACCTCCTGGTGTGAGAACTGGCTGCTGACCAGTCGAGCTAGTAGAGGGGACTTGGTGTGGATCAGGTCAGGTGGAAGATAACCTGTTGGCTCGAGCAGAAATCAAAAAAAAAATACTAATGGCGCACCACGGTGAGGTGCGCCATTAGTATGGATGTACTTATGGCGCACTGAGGGGTGGTGCGCCATTAGTATTGTGCCATTGCCCCCATACATATTTCCTCCCGGCCCCTCCCTATCCCCTCTCTCTCCCTCGCCCTCGCGCGCCCTCGATCCCCTTCCCCTCTCCTCTCCCGACACCGCCCTCTCCTCTCCAGACGCCGCCGCCCCGCCGCCCCGTCGTCCTCGTCTCCCCGCCGCCCCGTCGTCCTCGTCTCCTCGGTGCCGCTCTCCCCGTCGCCCCACCGCCCTCGTTGGACGCCATCGCCCCGCCGCCCTCGTCGCCGGTGGCCCGGACGCCACCCCGTCCACATCACCGTCGCCGGAGCACCACCACCACCCGGACCTCGTCGCCTCCCGGACCTCGTC
>NC_041388.1:70143977-70151781 GCF_002162155.2 Triticum dicoccoides
CTCCCCCTCTGTTGCTTGCTTCTTGCTTGTAGTTCACTAATGCTGCTTGCTGCTTGCTGAAGAAATTTTTAAGTTTTGTTACAATGCTGCTTGCTGCTTGCTGAAGAAATTTTTATTTTTTTTTAAATCTATGTGAGATATTCATAGCCATGAAGCATGTGATTAATAAGCATGCTCTTCAGTGGGAGTCCAGTGGTCAAGCTCGTCTCTCTTCTCGGGAGACCCATTGCTGATCGAATAAACTGATCTAACAATTAGTAACGCAGGCTTACAGTGAAAAACAAAACACAAACAAGCTAATTGTGTAGTGTAGCTTGCCCAGGTGAACCAATCCAAGCTTCTAGTGCAATCACTCCATAGCAACGACACGAGAACTAGGCATCTTAAGCAGAGCAGGCCGAATACATTTTCACTTAATTGAAGGCCTTCATGTTTCCCACTTAATTTTTGAGAAAAAAGTAGCTCGACACATTCATTGTGCTTTAATATCTATTTTCTGCATCATATCAGGGTGACCGGAGAAATGCACCTACATATATATGCTCCTCCAACATCTTTGTGACACCATATATAGTGGACAATCTCAAGCTGTCACAACATAACTCAGGGAGGCAAGATCTGAACTGAGTTGGCTACCCAACGCTAAGTACACGCATATGCAACAATGTTGTTGTGTGGATCATACATAAACATGAGTACATACATACTACTAGGAGCCTACGAATTAACGTGAGGCATTGGGAACAAGAAAACATGAAGGGCACAAAGTACTTATATATTTTGGAAGCTCTTTGGCAGAATACTTTTTTATCCACTGCCCCTTATCTATCTACATCAGCGGCTGTCACAGAATTGAAGTGAGCGATGGCAGAAAACCCACTGATTGGTCCAAAGGACATTAGTTATTTATAGATCAAATCTGATAAAACAAGGACATTAGTTGGAGGTCACCTTTTTTTGGGGTAGTTTTTGTTTGGAGATTGCAAATGTTCTGTATCTATGTTGTTTTGTACTCTCTCTGATCCATTAACAACATCATATTTGTTGTCTAACTGACCTTTTACTGCATGGTCTTCTAACACTGGACTAGTTGTTTTATTCTGATAGTACTAGTGTTGATTTGGCATTTTACATTGTCTCCTGAATTGGTCTTTTCCCCTTGCTGCTATGTGGTGTGGTGAACTCAGACCTGCTTGCTGCTATGTGGTGTGGTGATTTCATACCTATGTGGTGTGATGATGCTGTTGCTGCTGTACTACTTGTGATGATGTTGCTGCTGTACTACTTGTGATGCTGCTGCTAGTTGTGATTTTGTCAAGTGATGCTGCTGCTACTTGTGATCTTCTAAAATGACCCCTTTCTCCTGAAATGTTGATTAATTTCCGTTTCGGTTGAGAAATGGGGCACTCCTAGGTCAAGAAAATTAGCAAAGGTCATGCCCAATTTTCTTGACCTAGAAGGTGCCCAATTCTCAACCGAAATAAAAATTAATTTGCTTTAGTGGTTGGATTAGTTTAGTATTTTTTTCACACACTCAGTCACCCTTGCTTGCCATGTGTGTGAGAGAGATAGTGAGAGGAGACAAGAAGAAGGGGGTTAGGAAGATGTTGCCTGCTCATCAAAGCTAACCATCTCCCCCTTTTCACCCCTTTTCCTTTGTCTTTTGTGGGTTGCAAGGAAGCTACTGTCTTAGCTAGCTTAGCTTGTGCACAAAACCCAGTGTTACAATCTAGAAAATTAGCCTGCAAAGATTAGGTCCCATGCTGGCTGTACCACTGCATCATGCAACAGTGCCTTCAAGATCCAAGGCAATATCACAAACATCATAGGCAATTTGACCAAACTCACAACCTTGTATCTTTGCAGCAACCAACTTTCTAGACAATATCATCATTTCTTACGGGACCCTTCTCAACTAAAATATCCCTAGCCCAGGGCCAGCCCATAGATATACGGGGCCCCAGGGCAAGACAAAAAAAAGGGGCCCTTGTGTTTACTCAAAAGCTCAAAATATTTATATTTCAAAAGCAAAGTTATATCCAGTACATAGCATAGTCTGATGATCTTAATTTGCACTCTAAAACTGACAATACAATTTATTATTTGATCAAGTGAATTACACCATGATAGCAATGAAATGATGTAGTTCGGCAAAAGCTTGGTTTCCCCAAAAGCTTGCATTCCTAAATTTAAATGGAGACTTCATTTTGTTTTGCAAAACAATAGTTCCTGTCAAAACTGGTCGCTGCTTATATCTTTTGTGTTACCATCAGATAAAAAGTTAGGCATGAACTTACATTTGTTTCTGGATCCTCCCCAATTGGCCATGTTCTTTACTCCAAGGTTCTTCACCAGGATAATAACTCAATTCTTCCAAACATCCCTGCTCAAGGCATAGTAAAGGAAACTGAGCATTTCACGTCTATCCTAGAACTTAGAAATTCGTCTAACACTTCTAGAAGCAAAGTCATCAATTATTGCATCAACATTTATTTCATCCAACTTATCTTTCTCAATACATAAAGTAGCAAGACCATTTAATCTTTCTTGTGACATTGTTGACCTCAAATAGTTCTTTAACAATTTCAACTTCGAAAAGCTACACTCTGCTGATGCTACGGTCATTGGTACAGTGAACAAAATTCGATAAGCAATTAAAACATTTGGAAAACAGTCAATATCTCTGTCGACATTAGCCGAGCTCGACGCCATCATTACGGTAACTAATTAAGCCTCTCTCTGCCGAGGACTTCATCTCCTTGCCTTTGACTGGGCATCCCTGACGCCCTACATGTTTTCGCAGGGCGCCGCCGACGATCCGTGCACTCTCCTGCACTTCGTGAACAACGAGTTGGTCGATGTCGCCAAGGGAAAAATCGTTCAACCGGGCAACCCCTTGTTCCACCGTACCCAGATGCCACCCAACTTGTTTAGGGTTCAACTGGTTCGGGTGCTGCCAGGCTGCGACGAGTTGTTACCTCCGATTCGACCCGTCGGGGCCGACGACGATGACGTGATGACCCTCAGCGCCTGCCTGAGCTGGCCCCTGCTTTGGCCGAAGAGCCAGATTCGTTTGGGGGCGGGGGACACCACCCCAAAGACAACACCGCCAGTCGTGCTGGCGCCAAGTCGGCCCCATGGCAAGACCGCCGCAGCGGTGCCGGACATCCCTATGCCACTGCATCAAAACATGCATATGGCACAGGATCAGAATGACGACGACGACGATACATTTGCCAACGTCGATCAGTACTTTGCCGATCATGGGTACGGTGGCGACTTCATGGGGCCTCCTTCTCAAGAACCCAACCCAACAAAAGACGTGCGTGATCTAGCTGGTACCGCGGAGAAGCCAAGTTGCAACAGGCGTCGTCTGCAGTTCAGCTCTCAGGAGACGCCTCCAGCTGCCGACTTCACCGAGCCTCAGATAGGCGAGGTGCAAAATATGATCAGCCCCAATGCACTCAAGAAGGCGGTCTGTGAGCACAACTCGGTCCCATTACAGGATAAGAAGAAGGCACGCAAAAGAAAGACTAACAAGGGTGCGGGCCAGCCGGCACCGAGTACGATCCGTGCTCAGGACGGGCCACCTTCACCTGAGGATATCTCGAGGAGGGTGCATGTGGCGGGTAGGCCGATGCTACCGAGAAATATGCTCGATGCTGCAACCGGTGCTATGCGGAGTCTGCATGACAGTGTTCTTTCTTTGGAGAAGCGGCATCTCGGAGAGAAGGATGTGGCATACCCGGTTTTCGCGGCCAAGGTGCCAGAGGGCAAGGGCTTTGTGGATAACTCCATCGGGGGTACGATCATCCTGCGGTTTGGTGACATCCACGCTATGTTGAACCTTCATCCGCTGCACTACACCTTCGTTCGGCTATTTTCGCTGAGTATGGAGATGCGGATCATTCGCGACAAGACCCCGGACATCGTGATAGTCGACCCCTTCTACATGTGTGCCAAGATCTTGGGCAGCGCTGGGGACCGGCAAGTCGCGAGTTCTTACCTCGAAGGCGTCATTCTGGCAAACCAAGATAAGGATAACTTCCTCGTGCCTTACTTTCCCGAGTAAGTCCTCCCCTCAACCGCCCCATAACATATGAATTCTTAGATTTCGATCGTTTTTCTTTTAACATTCCGTGTTTTCTGCAGTGACACATGTTGCACGCTCATCCTCCTAAGCCCCAAATATTCCATGGCCACGTATTTCGACCCGGACCGTCAGTCGAACGTAGACTACACAAATGTCAAGAAGGTTCTTGATGATGTTCTCCCTGGCTACGTCAAATCTGGAGGCACCTTCACCAGGCCTATTCGTAAGTACGGCAAGCATGTGTTCTCCCACAATACGACGTTCTGCTGCGTCAAGCAGCCGCCTGGCGGTCAGAAGGGTGCCTACTACGCCATCCATCACATGCGGGCGATCGTACGGGACCATCATCAACTTCTGCTACCGAGTAGACTCAAAGATTGGGCCACGAGCGTGTCGGCAATCCAGGACACGGACATCAGACAAGAATTCTTTCACATCCAGTCGGAGTTTGCGGAAATCATCCATCAAGATGTCCTTCATACCGTGGGGCAGTTCTACCTCAGAAATCAACCGTCCAACAGTGACATCGACACAATCCTACAAATGCAGGCTGACAACGCCCGTTCTTTCATGACTCCCATGATAGATGGCGGCTTCATCCACGCTCCGGTCCCTTGAGTCTCATGTTGTAATTAAACTTTAATGAACTTGTAGTATGTCTCTTTGGTTTCGAGAGTCGTTCAACTTAAGATGTAATCGATGCTATTAATGTCTTACTTTTCTCTTCCAATCGTTCTGTTGCATACTTATATATTGCTTATGTATTGTCTGTGAATTGGTACTAACATTTTGTTTGGCTACTGCATAGCGATGCCGTGGTATGTCGTGTACAAGGGTAAGGTTCCCGGAGTCTACGACGACTGGGAGGAGTGTCGGAGACAGGTTCACCGATTCAGCGGTAACAGTTACGAAGGGTACGCCACTAGGGCCGAGGCCAAATCTAGATACGCCCGCTATCTAGCGGGAGAGGGGAGGGAGCGTTGGAGGAACCGGATGAAGACGAGTTTCATCGTGATGATGCTCATCGTGATGACCGCAGCTCTCTTCTATGTGATGGTAGTTTAGATGATCGATATCGACTTGTAATGTGAAGACAAACTCGCGGTCTCGAGACTTGTAATATAATGTTCTATCTTTGTTCGGTCTTTTCAATTCGGAGACTAATATGATGAATTGTATTCGAAGACTAAAATGATGAATTGTATTCAGCGACTAATCTTGTATTGTATTCGATGAATCTCTTGTTGATGTGTGCTGTCTATATTTTGTCCAATTATACATTTTGTAACCTGTGCAAAAAACAGAAAATTAAAAAATAAAAAAAACCTAATATTCATACTAATGGCGCATCACATCATAGTGCGCCATTAGTATGCCAAAGGATACTAATGGCGCATCATTAAAGAGTGCACCATTAGTATGCCGAAGTTACTAATGGCGCATCTTGCTGTCGTGCGCCATTAGTATGCCAAAGCACCTGGGTATACATGGCCCCCTGGGAGGCATACTAATGGCGCACTATTGTATATACTAATGACGCATCCGGGGTGCGCCATTAGTATACCAGATACTAATGGCGCACCTGTGGTGCGCAATTAGTAAAATATACTAATGGCGTGCTACTAATGGCGCACCACTAATGCGCCATTAATGGCCAAATTAGGTGCGCCATTAGTAGGCCTTTTCCTAGTAGTGATAGCCAATCAACGATTTGTTAGGACATGGTGGGTTAGAGGTTTGACATGGCAATTTGGGAGGCTTTAAAGCAAGTGGTAGGCATCGTAGCATTGGCATAGCAAAAGAGCGAGCAAACTAGCATAGCAAAGATAGTAGTGATTTCGAGGGTATGATCATCTTGCCTGCAAAGTTGTCAGAGTTGACTGGATCCTCGAAAGCAAACTCAACGGGCTCCTCGTTAGCGAACTCGTCTCCCGGCTCTACCCAAACAAGACAAAGAAGCAACAAGGACACAATCAACCACGTGCAAGGATCAAACAGGATGATGCAACGATGGTATGCTATGCGGGATGCGATGCGGGATGCATATGCAAGATGTGACAAGGAAAGCATGAACCTGGCCTCAACATGGAAATCCAAGTGTGCCACTAGAAAGATGAGATGAAATCGCTTGAAAACGATATAAAGATCACCGGAATCGGAGTTACGGTTTGGAAATGGCAAGCGATTCAAATATGGCACCGGTCTGCGATTTACAACAAGTAGCCATCTAAAAGCAATGAGATGAACATGCTACAGCACCCAAACATGACAACAAAATACATGGCAGGGATGCATTCAAGATGCTTAACAAAAGTATAGCACTGAGCTATAGCCAATTCATCCATTAACAGGTTCAAACAAGCATGGCAAAAATGCATATGGTAAACAGATTTCAGTCTTAGTGAAATTAACACTTGTCTGGAATTTCAGATCAAGTAGCCCTCTTCGGAGCAACAAAACTTCACGCTACAGGACCTGAACATGACAAAGTAAAGAATGGTATGGAGCTACTCAAAGAGCTTAACAAAATTTCCCTTAGTGACCTTGAGCCAAAAGGGATCAGAAAACATATTAACAAGCATGTGAACATAGCAAAAGCATAATCAGTTTTCAGACTTAGTGAAAACTGGCACAGGCTGAAACATAACTCAAGTTGGCATGTTTACGAGCTCGATGCACTCACTACGGAGTAAGTCATGACAAGATAAGCATACATCTATCAAGAACACACAAAATTCAAGTTAGAAATGGCAAGAACAATAGCATAGCATGCACGGATCAACTACAACATCATTGGCAAAATTGCAAACAAGTTGATAATCTGCCCAGAATCACAAAGTAGCAAAGGTAGAGCTCGATTGACTCAAGCTAGGGTGCTCCATAAATGCAAACAAAGACATGGATGGATAGAGCACTACAAGATTAACAAAACATCCTTACTGACCATCCTCAAAAGAGGCATGGATCACCCGGAAACAGCACGAACATATGACAACATGACATAAACAGCTCAAGGACTTAGTGGAAATGCTAAGTCCCTGAAAACAGAATTACCAAGTGCCTCGCTTGGCAAGCTTGCACTAGTCACCACACACATCACAAAAATACATGGATTGAACCTCTGGAGACATGGCAAAACCCTTAACAAAGCATATGTAGAGCTCAGGGGCATATCATGCACACAATAATCATGGCAAAAATGACAAAAGTCTAAATGGAGTAGCAGATCTGACAAATATCTCAAGTAGCACTGTTCTAACAGCATTTTGGGAACCAAGATGAACTCAAATTAAAATGATGCAATAGAATGAAATGATGTACTCTTTGAGACGAACATTTTGATATGCTATATGCATGAATCGGAGCTACAGATGCAAAGTTACGAGGCCATGAACAGGAGCATATGGATCTAAGAATTTAGGGGCAGACGAATTTTTACCTCCGGATCTAGGATTTGACCTGGGCACGCAAAACGAGGTTCGTCGCCGGGGCTTCGCTGGAGTTCATCGCCGGAGTAGGAGGGAGAGGCCGAGAGGGGCCCGGGAGGGGCGGGACCCGAGGGGGGCGAGGGGCGCGGCGGGCGAGGCAGCATAGCGGCGGAGATGGCGGTGCGGTGGTGCTGGGCGGCTCGGGGGCGGTGTTGGAGGAGAGGGGCGGCGCGGGCGGCGGCGCCCGAGAGTCGGGCCGGGAGGGCCGATGACGGGCCGCGCG
>NC_041388.1:70151975-70161457 GCF_002162155.2 Triticum dicoccoides
GATGTGGGCGCGCGGCGCCACGTGGTTTCGTGGGATTGGCCCGGGCGGATCGGGCGGACAATGTCCGTCGGCGGGGGAGTTTTTCCGGCGCGCGCGAGGTGGCGGATCTAGGGTTTCGGGGGGAAGACGAAGAAGAAAAACGGAGGGGATCTTTAAATAGACATAGGAGGAGCTAGGAGAGTCCAAATGAGGAGCGGTTTTCGGCCACGCGATCGTGATCGAACGCTCTAGATGATGGAGAGAGTTTAGGTGGGTTTTGGGCCAAATTGGAGGGGTGTTGGGCTGCAACACACACGAGGCCTTTTCGGTCCCTTGGATAACCGTTGGAGTATCAAACGAAGTCCAGATACGGAACTTGACAGGCGGTCTACCGGTACTAAACCAAGGCCGCTTGGCAAGTCTCGGTCCAATCCGGAAATGTTTAATCCCCACACACGAAAGAAAGTTAGAAATGACCACCGGAGGAGAATGAAGCGCCGGAATGCAAAACGGACAACGGGGAAAATGCTCGAATGCATGAGACAAACACGTATGCAAATGCAATGCACATGATGACATGATATGAGATGCATGACAACGACAACTACACACGGAGACAAAAACCCGAACCTGAGAAAATAAAATAAGTTAACGCCGGAAACGACAAGAGTTGGAGTACAAATTGGGAAAGTCATATCCGGGGTGTTACAACACTCCACCACTACGAAAGGATCTCGTCCCGAGATCTAGGACTGAAAGAACGCCGGGTACTCAGAACGGAGGTGATCCTCGCGTTCCCAGGTAGCTGCACGGTCGGAATTGTGTGACCACTTGACTTTGAGGAATTTTATTGACTTATTGCGAGTCTTGCATTCAGTATCTTCGAGAATAGCAACTGGGTGCTCACGGTAGGAGAGATCTTCTTGGAGCTCAATGTCCTCGAAGTTGACGGTGAAATCAGGAGTCTTGAAGCACTTTCGGAGCTGAGAGACATGGAACACATCATGAACATTTGCAAAGTTTGAAGGAAGCTCGAGTTGATAGGCGAGATCGCCTCTCTTGCTGACAATCTTGAAAGGTCCCACGTATCTAGGGGCAAGCTTCCCTTTGATACCGAAGCGATGAATACCTTTCATAGGAGAGACGCGGAGGTAAACATGATCTCCGATCTCGAAAGCCAAATCACAGTGCTTACTGTCATAGTAGCTCTTCTGACGGGATTGGGCTGCTTTGAGGTTATCACGAATGACTTTGCACATTTCCTCTGCCTCTGTGATTAAGTCATTACCCAAAAGCTGATGTTCACTGGTTTCAGACCAGTTGAGAGCGGTACGGCACTTCCTGCCATACAGAATTTCGAATGGGGCCTTGCCCGAACTTGCTTGAAAACTGTTGTTGTAGGAGAATTCAGCATAAGGAAGACAATCTTCCCACTTCATGCCGAAGGAGATCACACAAGCCCTAAGCATATCTTCAAGAATCTGGTTGACACGCTCGACTTGACTGCTAGTTTGAGGATGGAAAGCTGTGCTGAAGCGGATGTTGGTGCCCATGGCCTTCTGAAAAGAATCCCAAAACTTGGAGGTAAAGATGCTGCCACGGTCTGAAGAGATCACTTGTGGAATACCGTGCAGAGAGACAATTCGAGTGGTATAGAGTTCCACCAATTGAGCTGCAGTGATCGACTCTTTGATAGGCAGAAAGTGAGCCACTTTGGTGAGTTTGTCGATGACAACGAATATAGCGTCATTGCCACGCTTGGACTTTGGAAACCCAGTCACGAAGTCCATTTCAATGTGGTCAAACTTCCATTCTGGAATGGCAAGAGGTTGGAGGAGACCAGCTGGCCTTTGGTGTTCTACCTTCACTCTTCTGCAGACATCACATTCATTCACGAATTGAGCAATCTTGCGCTTCATTTGAGTCCACCAATAAGCCTGCTTGAGGTCCTGATACATCTTCGTACTCCCAGGGTGGATGGAGAGGAGAGAATTGTGAGCCTCGTTCATGATCACTTTACGGAGGTCACCTTTGGGTACAACAATACGATCCTCGAAGAAGAGAGTGTCCTTGTCATCAAGGCGGTAGCACTTGTACTTGGGTTGACTCTTGGCAATCCCAATCTTCACCTTTTTCACCATAGCATCAAGAAGCTGGGCTTGGCGAATCTGGTCTTCTAAGGTAGGAGAGACTTGAAGGTTGGCGAGGAAACCTTGAGGAACAACTTGTAGATTAAGTTTGCGGAAAGCTTCACAAAGCTCGGGTTGATAAGGTTTGAGAATCAGACTGTTGCAATAAGCCTTTCTGCTCAATGCGTCAGCAATCACATTGGCCTTGCCTGGAGTATACTCGATACTCGGATTATACTCTTGAATCATTTCGACCCATGGAGTTTGCCTGAGGTTGAGATTAGGCTGAGTGAAGATGTACTTGAGACTCTTGTGATCAGTGAAAATGTCCACTTTTCTTCCCAATAAGAGATGTCTCCAAGTCAAAAGAGCATGCACAACTGCCACCAACTCAAGATCATGAGTAGGGTAGTTCTTCTCATTAGGCTTCAACTGGCGAGAGGTATAAGCAACAACTTTCTTCTCTTGCATCAATACTGTGCCAAGACCTTGGAGAGAGGCATCACAAAAGACCTCGTACGGTTTGGATTCATCAGGCGGAGTCAGAACTGGAGCAGTGATCAATTTCTCTTTCAAAGTGTTGAAAGCAATGTCACACTCCGGAGACCAAACGTACTTGACGTGCTTCTGGAGAAGATTTGAGAGAGGCTTCACGATCTTAGAAAAGTTTTCAACAAATCTTCGGCAATAGCTTGCAAGACCGAGGAAGCTACGGAGTTGCTTCACGTTCTGAGGAGGTTCCCAATTCACAATTGCAGACACCTTCTCAGGGTTCACGGCAATGCCCTTGACAGAGATGATATGACCAAGATAAAGAACCTCATCGAGCCAAAATTCGCACTTGGAGAACTTGGCGTAGAACTTGTGTTCTCTGAGCTTATCGAGCACCAAACGCAAGTGCTTGGCATGATCTTCCTTGTTCTTCGAGAAAACCAGAATGTCGTCGAGGTAGACCAAAACGAAGTCATTGGTGTAGGCGTTGAAGATGAAGTTCATCATGCGAGAGAACGTCGGAGGAGCGTTGACGAGGCAAAAAGACATGACAATGTACTCATATGAACCATAGCTTCTCCTGAAAGCCGTCTTGGGAATATCTTGCTCACGGATTCGAATCTGATGATAAAACATATGGAGATCAAGCATGGAGAATACTTGGGCACCTTTGAGTTGTTCCAACAGCTCATTGATGTTGGGAAGTGGGTATTTGTTCTTGATGGTCTTCTTGTTCAATGGACGGTAATCAACACAAAGTCGGTCCGTTCCATCCTTCTTCTTCACAAAAAGAACACCACAACCCCGCGGAGAAGAACTAGGCCGGATGAGACCCATTTTCTCCTGAATATCGAGTTGCTTCTTCAGCTCCTTCAACTCTTCAGGTTCGAGCTTGTAAGGACGCTTGCAAACAGGTTCCTTGCCGGGCTCAAGATCAATAACGAATTCAACTGGTCGGTGTGGAGGCATTCCTGGAAGCTCTTATGGAAAGACGTCTTGATATTCGCAAACGACTGGAATTTGCGAGATGGCATCGAGTTCACCCTTCTCATTGAGAGAAAACAGACGGATGGTATTATCCCGAGCGGCAAAGACAATTACATCCTCAGACGAATGAGTCAATTGAATCTGCCTGGCTGCACAATCAAGCTGAGCCTTGTGCTTAGAAAGCCAATCCATCCCAAGAATAAGATCAATATCCGAGTTACCAAGGATCATTGGAGAAGCCAGAAACTTGAAATCACCCATCGAGATAGAAATATCTGGAACTTCGTAGTTAGCAAGCAAGCATCTACCCGGAGAGACAACTGCTAATGGCTTATGCATAACTTGAGAAAACCACCCATGCTTAGATGCAAAAGGTCTCGAGATAAAACAATGCGATGCACCAGTGTCAAAAAGAACTTTTGCGGGAACATCGTTAACAGAAAGGTTACCCATGATGACATCTGATGAATCCTCTGCCTGAGCTGCATTCACCATATTGACCTTGGCGTACTTGGGGTTATGCTTGACCACAGCTGTACTTGCCGATCTGACAGGAGGAGGAGGAGGAAGACGCCTCTGGTTGAAGCACTTGTTGGCATAGTGACCCTTCTGTTGGCACTTGTTGCACGTGACCTCTGAAAGCGGACAGTGATACGGAGCACTCGATCTTGGAGCTTGAGACGAAGTCTTGTTCTGAAAGCCAGGGTTGGGTGGGTGGGAAGAACCACTGCCACCTTTGCTCTTCTGCTGATACGGCTGGCGAAACGGAGGAGGAGGAAGCCAATACTTCTGCTGCTTGGCCACTTGAGTAGAAGAATAAGGAGTAACATCTCTGACTCGCTTCTTGGAAGCATCACACCTCAGTTGAGCGGCCTCTTGCTTCAATGCCATGTTGTAGAACTCATCGTACCTCAAGGGCTCAAAGAGAACAAGAGCTAGTTGAATTTATTCTCTGAGACCACCTCTGAACTGGTATATCATGCTCTTCTCATCCGTGACGTCCTGCTTGGCAAAGCGGGCGAGCTTCTGAAACAACTTGTTGTAGTCATAGACATACAAAGAGCCTTGCTTCAGATTGCGGAATTCCTCACGCTTGCTTTCAACCACGCTCTGAGGGATATGGTGAGCTCTGAAATCTTGACATAATTCATCCCAAGTGATAACACGTCCACCTCTGGAGTCCTTGTACTGCTGGAACCATTCTGCAGCTTGATCTTTGAGTTGGAAGGAAGCGAACTTGACAAAGTCGTCAGGCCTGACGTTACTGCACTTGAAATGCTTGCACAGATCCACAAGCCAATCGTCAGCATCGGTTGCCTCAACACAATTGCTGAAAGTCTTTGGCCCGTTAGCAAGGAATGGGTTGAGTGTAGCAAAGTGATTCTGATTGTTGCCTTGGTTCCCTTGGTTGCGCTCTTGAAGAATTTGCATGATCAACTGTGTGTTTGCATTGGTTGCGGCCATCACAGCTTGCCATGCCTCCGGAGGAGGTGGAGGTGGTGGAGGATCGGGATTCGGAGTCGTGCGTGTTGGAGGAGCCATCCTGAAGAGGTTGACCACCATTATCACATAGACAGATAAAATGAAGCTGAATCCAACAGAATGAAAATTGCAAAATATAGGCTTCACATCCGAACAAAATGAACGAATGCATTCCTCTTGAAATGGTCACATATCCATAAATTGAGAAGCCACTTAGAATTAAGGTAGAGAAATAAATCAACAAGGTACGGATCAAGAACGAATAATCGGTAAGAAATCCCAATCTCAAACCAATATCCGTGGAAGAAGAACTAGAGCTACGAGAATTCCCACCTATGAAACTCCCAAACCTTTCCGGTTATGCAATCAGGTGTTGGGGATACAGGGGAAGCATAATATCTCACCCAAATCTAGCAAATCCTACATCCAGCTGTATCCATCCTTCAACACATAACCGAGAAAAACTTCGGAAACCATCTACCTCAACCTTCGAAAAGCATCCGTTATACAAGTTATGGCGATACTCCCGAACTCCCGCCCCAGTACTGGGTGGTGTCGAGGTTATCTCACCAATGAACTGCATAAAAGAGATTTTCGATGTCTGCGTACTAAACTCGGGTATTCCAGAACTGCAACGATAAAATTATGACGACAACACCTCATAGCTCGACCCCTCGGGACACTTCCACTAAACCCCTGACAGGAGGCACCAAGACAATGTTCTCATCATAAAACCATCGGAACGATTCCAAGATACCCGCGTGATCCTAAATTTTTTTAGTGAAATTTGAGAAGAGAAGAGTCAAAACTGTACGTCAGGATGCCTTACCAGAGCGATGAAGGGATTGGGAAGTAAAAAGAATTCCTACCTCTCCGATATATAATTCCTAAATGACTCAAAACATTTTTTTAGACTCAACAACGGCTGCTAAAAACGATCAAGCAATGGGGCTCCTAAGGTCGGGGAATGCTCTGATTACCAACTTGTAACACCCTCGATGCGACTATAGCTCCCACGTGTCGAGGCACGACTTAGAGACATAATCGCATTGAAGGCATATGTCACAAGTCAGGCAATCATCACAAACATCCCATGTAATATAGATAATAAAAAGGGATAACATAGTTGGCTTACACTCGCCACGTCAATCAAGTACATAAATAACATTACATCATCCAAACACTCATGGCCCGACTACGGCGCCAAAATAAAAGATAACCCAACATGCGACACGGTCCCGATCACCCCAACTGGGCACCACTACTGATCATCAGGAAAGGAAACATAATAACATTGAGAGTCCTCATCGAACTCCCACTTGAGCTCGAGCGCGTCACCTGGAGCGGAATCATCAGGCCCTGCATCTGGTGTAATAGTAACCTGTGAGCCACAGGGACTCAGCAATCTCTCACCCTCGCGATCAAGACTATTTAAGCTTAATAGGTATGGCAAGGTAAACATAAGTGGAGCTGCGGCAAGCGACTAGCAAGTATGGTGGCTATCCTGTTCGCAAAAGAGAGCGAGAAGAGGAGGCAAAGCGCAAGCGAGAAACTAAAGAGCAACCTGCGCAAAACATTACTCCAACACCGTGTCCACTTCCCAGACTCCGCCGAGAAGAGGCCATCACGGTAACACACTCAGTTGATTCATTTTAATTAAATTAAGGTTCAAGTTATCTCCAACCGGACATTAACAAATTCCCATCTGCCCATAACCGCGGGCACGGCTTTCGAAAGTTCAAATCCCTGCAGGGGAGTCCCAACTTAGCCCATGACAAGCTCTCATGGTCAACGAAGGAATAGACCTCCTCCCAAGATGTTCCGATCAGACTCGGTACCTCGGTTCTTCAAGACACTTCGACAGGTTAAAACAAGACCAACAACACCGCCCGAATGTGTCGACAAATCCCGATATGAGCTGCACATATCTCATTCTCAGGGCACACTCAGATTGTCTAAACTTCTGGTAGGCCAACCCAGAGTTGCCCCTGGTAGCCACCGGCGGCTGACGAGTTGGACCAACACTCAGAGGAGCACCGGCCCGGGGGGGTTTAAACAAGATGACCCTCGGGCTCCGGAAACCCAAGGGAAAAAGAGGCTAGGTGGAAAATGGTAAAACCAAGGTTGGGCATTGCTGGAAAATCTTTAATCAAGGCTAACTATCAAGGGGTTCCCATTATAACCCAACCGCGTAAGGAACGCAAAATACGGGAACATAACACCGATATGACGGAAACTAGGGCGGCAAGAGTGGAACAAAACACTAGGCGAGAGGCCGAGCCTTCCACCCTTTACCAAGTATATAGGTGCATTAAGATAACAAGATAATATAATGATATCCCAACAAGTAAATAAATGTTACAACAAGGAACAGCCTCCAATCTTCACCTGCAACTAGCAACGCTATAAGAGGGGCTGAGCAAAACGGTAACATAGCCAATCAATGGTTTGTTAGGACATGGTGGATTAGAGGTTTGACATGGAAATTTGGGAGGCTTGAAAGCAAGTGGTAGGCATCGTAGCATTGGCATAGCAAAAGAGCGAGCAAACTAGCATATCAAAGATAGTAGTGATTCCGATGGTATGATCATCTTGCCTGCAAAGTTGTCAGAGTTGACTGGATCCTCGAAAGCAAACTCAACGGGCTCCTCGTTAGCGAACTCGTCTCCCGGCTCTACCCAAAAAAGACAAAGAAGCAACATGGACACAATCAACCACGTGCAAGGATCAAACAGGATGATGCAACGATGATATGCTATGCGGGATGCGATGCGGGATGCATATGCAAGATGTGACAAGGAAAGCATGAACCTGGCCTCAACATGGAAATCCAAGTGTGCCACTGGAAAGATGAGATGAAATCGCTTGAAAACGATATAAAGATCACCGGAATCGGAGTTACGGTTTGGAAATGGCAAGCGATTCAAATATGGCACCGGTCTGCGATTTACAACAAGTAGCCATCTAAAAGCAATGAGATGAACATGCTACAGCACCCAAACATGGCAACAAAATACATGGCAGGGATGCATTCAAGATGCTTAACAAAAGTATAGCACTGAGCTATGGCCAATTCATCCATTAACAGGTTCAAACAAGCATGGAAAAAATGCATATGGTAAACAGATTTCAGACTTCGTGAAATTAACACTTGTCTGGAATTTCAGATCAGGTAGCCCTCTTCGGAGCAACAAAACATGCTACAGGACCTGAACATGACAAAGTAAAGAATGTTATGGAGCTACTCAAAGAGCTTAACAAAAGTCCCTTAGTGACCTTGAGCCAAAAGGGATCAGAAAACATATTAACAAGCATGTGAACATAGCAAAAGCATAATCAGTTTTCAGACTTAGTGAAAACTGGCACAGGCTGAAACATAACTCAAGTAGGCATGTTTACGAGCTTGATGCACTCACTACGGAGCAAGTCATGACAAGATAAAAATACATCTATCAAGAACACACAAAATGCAAGCTAGACATGGCAAGAACAATAGCATAGCATGCACGGATTAACTACAACATCATCGGCAAAATTGCAAACAAGTTGACAATCTGCCCATATTCACAAAGTAGCAAAAGTAGAGCTCGCTTGACTCAAGCTAGGATGCTCCATAAATGCAAACAAAGACATGGATGGATAGATCACTACAAGATTAACAAAACATCCTTACTGACCATCCTCAAAAGAGGCACGGATCACCCGGAAACAACACGAACATATGACAACATGAGATAAACAGCTCAAGGACTTAGTGGAAATGCTAAGTCCCTGAAAACAGAATTACCAAGTGCCTCACTTGGCAAGCTTGCACTAGTCACCACACACATCACAAAAATACATGGATTGCACCACTGGAGAGATGGCAAAACCCTTAACAAAGCATATGTAGAGCTCAGGGGCATATTATGCACACAATAATCATGGCAAAAATGACAAAAGTCTAAATGGAGTAGCAGATCTGACAAATATCTCAAGTACCACTCTTCTAACAGCATTTCGGGCACCAAGATGAACTCAAATGAAAATGATGCAATGGAATGAAATGATGTACTCTCTGAGGCAAACATTTTGATATGCTATATGCATGAATCAGAGCTACAGATGCAAAGTTACGAGGCCATGAACAGGAGCATATGGATCTGAGAATTCGGGGACTTAGACGAATTTTTACCTCCGGATCTAGGGTTTGACCCGGGCACGCAAAACGAGGTTCGTCGCCGGGGCTTCGCCGGAGTTTGTCGCCGGAGTAGGAGGGAGAGGCCGAGAGGGGCCCGGGAGGCGCGGCGGGCGAGGCGGCGGAGCGGCAGAGGCGACGGCGCGGTGGTGCTGGGCGGCTCGGGGGCGGCGTTGGAGGAGAGGGGTGGCGCGGGACGGCGGCGCCCGAGAGTCGGGCCGGGAGGGCCGGTGACG
>NC_041388.1:70161636-70171068 GCF_002162155.2 Triticum dicoccoides
GCGATGTGGGCGCGCGGCGCCATGTGGCTTCGCGGGATTGGCCCGGGCGGATCGGGCGGACAACGTCCGTCGGCGGGGTAGTTTTTCCGGCGCGTGCGAGGTGGCGGATCTAGGGTTTCGGGGGGAAGAAGAAGAAGAAGAAAAACGGAGGGGATTTAGAAATAGACATAGGAGGAGCTAGGAGAGTCCAAATGAGGAGCGGTTTTCGGCCACGCGATCGTGATCGAACGCTCTAGATGGTGGAGAGGGTTTAGGTGGTTTTTGGGCCAAATTGGAGGGGTGTTGGGCTGCAACACACACGAGGCCTTTTCGGTCCCTCGGATAACCGTTGGAGTATCAAACGAAGTCCAAATGATACGAAACTTGACAGGCGGTCTACCGGTAGTAAACCAAGGCCGCTTGGCAAGACTCGGTCCAATCCGGAAATGTTTAATCCCCACACACGAAAGAAAGCTAGAAATGACCACCGGAGGAGAACGAAGCGCCGGAATGCAAAACGGACAACGGGGAAAATGCTCGAATGCATGAGACGAACACATATGCAAATGCAATGCACATGATGACATGATATGAGATGCATGACAACGACAACAACACACGGAGACAAAAACCCGAACCCGAGAAAATAAAATAAGTTAACACTGGAAACGGCAAGAGTTGGAGTACAAATTGGGAAAGTCATATCCGGGGTGTTACAACACTCCACCACTACGAAAGGATCTCGTCCCGAGATCTAGGACTGAAAGTACACTGGGTACTCAGAACGGAGGTGATCCTCGCGTTCCCAGGTAGCTTCACGGTCGGAATGGTGTGACCACTTGACTTTGAGGAATTTTATTGACTTATTGCGAGTCTTGCGTTCAGTCTCTTCGAGAATAGCAACTGGGTGCTCACGGTAGGAGAGATCTTCTTGGAGCTCAATGTCCTCGAAGTTGACAGTGCGGTCAGGAGTCTTGAAGCACTTTCGGAGCTGAGAGACATGGAGCACATCATGAACATTTGCAAAGTTTGAAGTAAGCTCGAGTTGATAGGCGAGATCGCCTCTCTTGCTGACAATCTTGAAAGGTCCCACGTATCTAGGGGCAAGCTTCCCTTTGATACCGAAGCGATGAGTACCTTTCATAGGAGAGACGTGGAGGTAAACATGATCTCCGATCTCGAAAGCCAAATCACGGTGCTTACTGTCATAGTAGCTCTTCTGACGGGATTGGGCTGCTTTGAGGTTATCACGAATGACTTTGCACATTTCCTCTGCCTCTGTGATTAGGTCATTACCCAAAAGCTGACGTTCACTGGTTTCAGACCAGTTGAGAGGGGTACGACACTTCCTGCCATACAGAATTTTGAATGGGGCCTTGCCCGAACTTGCTTGAAAACTGTTGTTGTAGGAGAATTCAGCATAAGGAAGACAATCTTCACACTTCATGCCGAAGGAGATCACACAAGCCCTAAGCATATCTTCAAGAATCTGGTTGACATGCTCGACTTGACCACTAGTTTGAGGATGGAAAGCTGTGCTGAAGCGGATGTTGGTGCCCATGGCCTTCTGAAAAGAATCCCAAAACTTGGAGGTAAAGATGCTGCCACGGTCTGAAGAGATCACTTGTGGAATACCGTGCAAAGAGACAATTTGAGAGGTATAGAGTTCCGCCAATTGAGCTGTAGTGATCGACTCTTTGATAGGCAGAAAGTGAGCCACTTTGGTGAGTTTGTCGATGACAACGAATATAGCATCATTGCCACGCTTGGACTTTGGAAACCTAGTCACGAAGTCCATTTCAATGTGGTCAAACTTCCATTCTGGAATGGCAAGAAGTTGGAAGAGACCAGCTGGCATTTGGTGTTCTGCCTTCACTCTTCTGCAGACATCACATTCATTCACGAATTGAGCAATCTCGCGCTTCATTCGAGTCCACCAATAAGCCTGCTTGAGGTCCTGATACATCTTCGTACTCCCAGGGTGGATGGAGAGGACAGAATTGTGAGCCTCGTTCATGATCACTTTATGGAGGTCACCTTTGGGTACAACAATACGATCCTCGAAGAAGAGAGTGTCCTTGTCATCAAGGCGGTAGCACTTGTACTTGGCTTGACTCTTGGCAATCCCAATCTTCACCTTTTTGACCATAGCATCAAGAAGCTGGGCTTGGCGAATCTGGTCTTCTAAGGTAGGAGAGACTTGAAGGTTGGCGAGGAAACCTTGAGGAACAACTTGTAGATTAAGTTTGCGGAAAGCTTCACAAAGCTCGGGTTGATAAGGTTTGAGAATCAGACTGTTGCAATAAGCCTTTCTGCTCAATGCGTCAGCAATCACATTGGCCTTGCCTGGAGTATACTCGATACTCGGATTATACTCTTGAATCATTTTGACCCATGGAGTTTTCCTGAGGTTGAGATTAGGCTGAGTGAAGATGTACTTGAGACTCTTGTGATCAGTGAAAATGTCCACTTTTCTTCCCAATAAGAGATGTCTCCAAGTCAAAAGAGCATGCACAACTGCCGCCAACTCGAGATCATGAGTGGGTTAGTTCTTCTCATTAGGCTTCAACTGGCGAGAGGTATAAGCAACAACTTTCTTCTCTTGCATCAATACTGCGCCAAGACCTTGGAGAGAGGCATCACAAAAGACCTCGTACGGTTTGGATTCATCAGGCGGAGTCAGAACTGGAGCAGTGATGAATTTCTCTTTCAAAGTGTTGAAAGCAATGTCACACTCCGGAGACCAAACGTACTTGACGTGCTTCTGGAGAAGATTTGAGAGAGGCTTCACGATCTTAGAAAAGTTTTCAACGAATCTTCGGCAATAGCTTGCAAGACCGAGGAAGCTACGGAGTTGCTTCACGTTCTGAGGAGGTTCCCAATTCACAATTGCAGACACCTTCTCAGGATTCACGGCAATGCCCTTGACAGAGATGATATGACCAAGATAAAGAACCTCATCAAGCCAAAATTCGCACTTGGAGAACTTGGCGTAGAACTTGTGTTCTCTGAGCTTATCGAGCACCAAACGCAAGTGCTTGGCATGATCTTCCTTGTTCTTCAAGAAAACCAGAATGTCATCGAGGTAGACCAAAACGAAGTCATTGGTGTAGGCGTTGAAGATGAAGTTCATCATGCGAGAGAACGTTGGAGGAGCGTTGACGAGGCAAAAAGACATGACAATGTACTCATATGAACCATAGCTTGTCCTGAAAGCCGTCTTGGGAATATCTTGCTCACGGATTCGAATCTGATGATAACACATATGGAGATCAAGCATGGAGAATACTTGGGCACCTTTGAGTTGTTCCAACAGCTCATTGATGTTGGGAAGTGGGTATTTGTTCTTGATGGTCTTCTTGTTCAATGGACGGTAATCAACACAAAGTCGGTCCGTTCCATCCTTCTTCTTCACAAAAAGAACACCACAACCCCGCGAAGAAGAACTAGGCCGGATGAGACCCATTTTCTGCTGAATATCGAGTTGCTTCTTCAGCTCCTTCAACTCTTCAGGTTCGAGCTTGTAAGGACGCTTGCAAACAGGTTCCTTGCCGGGCTCAAGATCAATAACGAATTCAACTGGTCGGTGTGGAGGCATTCCTAGAAGCTCTTATGGAAAGACGTCTTGATATTCGCAAACGACTGGAATTTGCGAGATGGCATCGAGTTCACCCTTCTCATTGAGAGAAAACAGACGGATGGTATTATCCCGAGCAGCAAAGACAATTACATCCTCAGACGAATGAGTCAATTGAATCTGCCTGGCTGCACAATCAAGCTGAGCCTTATGCTTAGAAAGCCAATCCATCCCGAGAATAAGATCAATATCCGAGTTACCAAGGATCATTGGAGAAGCCAGAAACTTGAAATCACCCATCGAGATAGAAATATCTGGAACTTCGTAGTTAGCAAGCAAGCATCTACCCGGAGAGACAACTGCTAATGGCTTATGCATAACTTGAGAAAACCACCCATGCTTAGATGCAAAAGGTCTCGAGATAAAACAATGCGATGCACCAGTGTCAAAAAGAACTTTTGCAGGAACATCGTTAACAGAAAGGTTACCCATGATGACATCTGATGAATCCTCTGCCTGAGCTGCATTCACCATATTGACCTTGGCTTACTTGGGGTTATGCTTGACCACAGCTGTACTTGCCGATCTGACAGGAGGAGGAGGAGGAAGACGCCTCTGGTTGAAGCACTTGTTGGCATAGTGACCCTTCTGTTGGCACTTGTTGCACGTGACCTCTGAAAGCGGACGGTGATACGGAGCACTCGATCTTGGAGCTTGAGACGAAGTCTTGTTCTGAAAGCCAGGGTTGGGTGGGTGGGAAGAACCACTGCCACCTTTGCTCTTCTGCTGATACGGCTGGCGAAACGGAGGAGGAGGAAGCCAATACTTCTGCTGCTTGGCCACTTGAGTAGAGGAAGAAGGAGTAACATCTCTGACTCGCTTCTTGGAAGCATCACACCTCAGTTGAGCGGCCTCTTGCTTCAATGCCATGTTGTAGAACTCATCGTACCTCAAGGGCTCAAAGAGAACAAGAGCTAGTTGAATTTCTTCTCTGAGACCACCTCTGAACTGGTATATCATGCTCTTCTCATCCGGGACGTCCTGCTTGGCAAAGCGGGCGAGCTTCTAAAACAACTTGTTTAGTCATAGAAAGACAAAGAGCCTTGCTTCAGATTGCGGAATTCCTCACGCTTGCTTTCAACCATGCTCTGAGGGATATGGTGAGCTCTGAAATCTTGACGGAATTCATCCCAAGTGATAACACGTCCACCTCTGGAGTCCCTGTACTGCTGGAACCATTCTGCAGCTTGATCTTTGAGTTGGAAGGAAGCGAACTTGACAAAGTCCTCAGGCCTGACGTTACTGCACTCGAAATGCTTGCACAGATCCACAAGCCAATCGTCAGCATCGGTTGCCTCAACACAATTGCTGAAAGTCTTTGGCCCGTTAGCAAGGAACGGGTTGAGTGTAGCAAAGTGATTCTGATTGTTGCCTTGGTTCCCTTGGTTGCGCTCTTGAAGAATTTGCATGATCAACTGTGTGTTTGCATTGGTTGCGGCCATCACAGCTTGCCATGCCTCCGGAGGAGGTGGAGGTGGTGGCGGATCGGGATTCAGAGTCGAGCGCGTTGGAGGAGCCATCCTGAAGAGGTTGACCACCGTTAGCACATAGACAGATAAAATGAAGCTGAATCCAACGGAATGAAAATTGCAACATATAGGCTTCACATCCGAACAAAATGAATGAACGCATTCCTCTTGAAATGGTCACATATCCATAAATTGAGAAGCCACTTAGAATTAAGGTAGAGAAATAAATCAACAAGGTACGGATCAAGAACGAATCATCGGTAAGAAATCCCAATCTCAAACCAATATCCGTGGAAGAAGAACTAGAGCTACGAGAATTCCCACCTATGAAACTCCCGAACCTTTCCGGTTATGCAATCAGGTGTTGGGGATACAGGGGAAGCATAATATCTCACCCAAATCTAGCAACTCCTACATCCAGTTGTATCCATCCTTCAACACATAACCGAGAAAAACTTCGGAAACCATCTACCTCAACCTTCGAAAAGCATCCGTTATACAAGTTATGGCGATACTCCCGAACTCCCGCCCCAGTACTGGGTGGCGTCGAGGTTATCTCACCAACGAACTGCATAAAAGAGATTTTTGATGTCGGCGTACTAAACTCGGGTATTCCAGAAATGCAATGATAAAATTATGACGACAACACCTTAGAGCTCAACTCCCCGGGACACTTCCACTAAACCCCTGACAGGAGGCACCAAGACAATGTTCTCATCATAAAACCATCGGAACGATTCCAAGATACCCGCGTGATCCTAAATTTTTTTTAGTGAAATTTGAGAAGAGAAGAGTCAAAACTCTACGTCAGGATGCCTTACCAGAGCGATGAAGGGACTGGGAAGTAAAAAGAATTCCTAACTCTCCGATATATAAATCCTAAATGACTCAAAACATTTTTCTAGACTCAACAACGGCTGCTAAAAACGATCAAGCAATGGGTCTCCTAAGGTCGGGGAATGCTCTGATTACCAACTTGTAACACCCTCGATGCGACTATAGCTCCCACGTGTCGAGGCACAACTTAGAGACATAATCGCATTGAAGGCATATGTCGCAAGTCAGGCAATCATCACAAACATCCCATGTAATATAGATAATAAAAAGGGATAACATAGTTGGCTTACACTCGCCACGTCAATCAAGTACATAAATAACATTACATCATCCAAACACTCATGGCCCGACTACGGCGCCAAAATAAAAGATAACCCAACATGCGACACGGTCCCGATCACCCCCAACTGGGCACCACTACTGATCATCAGGAAAGGAAACATAATAACATTGAGAGTCCTCGTCAAACTCCCACTTGAGCTCGAGCGCGTCACCTGGAGCGGAATCATTAGGCCCTGCATCTGGTGTAATAGTAACCTGTGAGCCACAGGGACTCAGCAATCTCTCACCCTCGCGATCAAGACTATTTAAGCTTAATAGGTATGGCAAGGTAAACATAAGTGGAGCTGCGGCAAGCGACTAGCAAGTATGGTGGCTATCCTGTTCACAAAGGAGAGCAAGAAGAGGAGGCAAAGCGCGAGCGAGAAACTAAAGAGCAACCTGCGCAAAACATTACTCCAACACCGTGTCCACTTCCCGGACTCCGCCGAGAAGAGGCCTCACGGTAACACACTCAGTTGATTCATTTTAATTAAATTAAGGTTCAAGTTATCTCCAACCGGACATTAACAAATTCCCATCTTCCCATAACCGCGGGCATGGCTTTTGAAAGTTCAAATCCCTGCAGGGGAGTCCCAACTTAGCCCATGACAAGCTCTCACGGTCAATGAAGGAATAGACCTCCTCCCAAGATGTTCTGATCAGACTCGGTACCTTGGTTCTTCAAGACACTTCGATAGGTTAAAACAAGACCAGCAACACCGCCCGAATGTGCCGACAAATCCCGATAGGAGCTGCACATATCTCGTTCTCAGGGCACACTCAGATTGTCTAAACTTCCGGTAGGCCAACCCAGAGTTGCCCCTGGTAGCCATCGGCGGCTGACGAGTTGGACCAACACTCAGAGGAGCACTGGCCCGGGGGGGTTTAAACAAGATGACCCTCGGGCTCCGGAAACCCAAGGGAAAAGGAGGCTAGGTGGCAAATGGTAAAACCAAGGTTGGGCATTGCTGCAAAAGCTTTAATCAAGGCTAACTATCAAGGGGTTCCCATTATAACCCAACCGCGTAAGGAACGCAAAATCCGAGAACATAACACCGATATGACGGAAACTAGGGCGGCAAGAGTGGAACAAAACACTAGGCGAGAGGCCGAGCCTTCCACCCTTTACCAAGTATATAGGCGCACTAAGATAACAAGATAATATAATGATATCCCAACAAGTAAATAAATGTTCCAACAAGGAACGGCCTCCAATCTTCACCTGCAACTAGCAACGCTATTAGAGGGGCTGAGCAAAATGGTAACATAGCCAATCAACGGTTTGTTAGGACATGGTGGGTTAGAGGTTTGACATGGCAATTTGGGAGGCTTGAAAGCAAGTGGTAGGCATCGTAGCATTGGCATAGCAAAAGAGCGAGCAAACTAGCATAGCAAAGATAGTAGTGATTTCGAGGGTATGATCATCTTGCCTGCAAAGTTGTCAGAGTTGACTGGATCCTCGAAAGCAAACTCAATGGGCTCCTCGTTAGCGAACTCGTCTCCTGGCTCTACCCAAACAAGACAAACAAGCAACAAGGACACAATCAACCACGTGCAAGGATCAAACAGGATGATGCAACGATGATATGCTATGCGGGATGCGATGCGGGATGCATATGCAAGATGTGACAAGGAAAGCATGAACCTGGCCTCAACATGGAAATCCAAGTGTGCCACTGGAAATATGAGATGAAATCGCTTGAAAACGATATAAAGATCACCGGAATCGGAGTTACGGTTTGGAAATGGCAAGCGATTCAAATATGGCACCGGTCTGCGATTTACAGCAAGTAGCCATCTAAAAGCAATGAGATGAACATGCTACAGCACCCAAACATGACAACAAAATACATGGCAGGGATGCATTCAAGATTCTTAACAAAAGCATAGCACTGAGCTATGGCCAATTCATCCATTAACAGGTTCAAACAAGCATGACAAAAATGCATATGGTAAACAGATTTCAGACTTAGTGAAATTAACACTTGTCTGGAATTTCAGATCAGGTTGCCCTCTTCGGAGCAACAAAACTTGAAGCTACAGGACCTGAACATGACAAAGTAAAGAATGGTATGGAGCTACTAAAAGAGCTTAACAAAAGTCCCTTAGTGACCTTGAGCCAAAAGGGATCAGAAAACATATTAACAAGCATGTGAACATAGCAAAAGCATAATCAGTTTTCAGACTTAGTGAAAACTGGCACAGGCTGAAACATAACTCAAGTAGGCATGTTTACGAGCTTGATGCACTCACTACGGAGCAAGTCATGACAAGATAAAAATACATCTATCAAGAACACACAAAATGCAAGCTAGACATGGCAAGAACAATAGCATAGCATGCACGGATTAACTACAACATCATCGGCAAAATTGCAAACAAGTTGACAATCTGCCCAGAATCACAAAGTAGTAGAGCTCGATTGACTCAAGCTAGGGTGCTCCATAAATGCAAACAAATACATGGATGGATAGAGCACTACAAGATTAACAAAACATCCTTACTGACCATCCTCAAAAGAGGCACGGATCACCTGGAAACAACACGAACATATTACAACATGAGATAAACATCTCATGGACTTAGTGGAAATGCTAAGTCCCTGAAAACAAAATTACCAAGTGCCTCACTCGGCAAGCTTGCACTAGTCACCACACACATCACAAAAATACATGGATTGCACCTCTGGAGAGATGGCAAAACCCTTAACAAAGCATATGTAGAGCTCAGGGGCATATCATGCACACAATAATCATGGCAAAAATGACAAAAGTCTAAATGGAGTAGCAGATCTGACAAATATCTCAAGTAACACTCTTCTAACAGCATTTCGGGCACCAAGATGAACTCAAATGAAAATGATGCAATGGAATGAAATGATGTACTCTCTGAGGCAAACATTTTAATATGCTATATGCATGAATCAGAGCTACGGATGCAAAGTTACGAGGCTATGAACAGGAGCATATGGATCTGAGAATTCGGGGACTTAGACGAATTTTTACCTCCGGATCTAGGGTTTGACCCGGGCACGCAAAACGAGGTTTGTCGCCGGGGCTTCACCGGAGTTCATCGCCGGAGTAGGAGGGAGAGGCTGAGAGGGGCCGGGGAGGCGCGGGACCCGAGGGGCGGCGAGGGGCGCGGCGGGCGAGGCGGCGCGGCGGCCGGCGAGGCAGCGCGGCGGGCGAG
>NC_041388.1:70171395-70195050 GCF_002162155.2 Triticum dicoccoides
CTGGGAGGGCCGGTGATGGGCCGCGCGGGCCGCGGCGGGTGCGGGCGGCGATGTGGGCGCGCGGCGCCACATGGCTTCGCGGGATTGGCCCGGGCGGATCGGGCGGACAATGTCCATCGACGGGGGAGTTTGTCCGGCGCGCACGAGGTGGCGGATCTAGGGTTTCGGGGGGAAGAAGAAGAAGAAAAACGGAGGGGATCTTTAAATAGACATAGGAGGAGCTAGGAGACTCCAAATGAGGAGCGGTTTTCGGCCACACAATCGTGATCGAATGCTCTAGATGATGGAGAGGGTTTTGGTGGGTTTTGGGCCAAATTGGAAGGGTGTTGGGCTGCAACACACACGAGGCCTTTTCGGTCCCTCAGATAACCGTTGGAGTATCAAACGAAGTCCAAATGATACGAAACTTGACAGACGGTCTACCGGTAGTAAACCAAGGCCGCTTGGCAAGTCTCGGTCCAATCCGGAAATGTTTAATCCCCACGCACGAAAGAAAGCTAGAAATGACCACCGGTGGAGAACGAAGCGCCGGAATGCAAAACGGACAACGGGGAAAATGCTCGAATGCATGAGACGAACACGTATGCAAATGCAATGCACATGATGACATGATATGAGATGCATGACAACGAAAACAACACACGGAGACAGAAACCCAAACCCGAGAAAATAAAATAAGTTAACGCCGGAAACGGCAAGAGTTGGAGTACAAATTGGGAAAGTCATATCCGGGGTGTTACACCACTGCCCTTGCAGTTCTCTGCAACTGGAAGACCCCTATGAATAATTTCTCGCACTTATCAAGTATCCGCTCATCCCCAGTGGACACATGTATTTCACAAAAGTCCTCGAAATACCATTCGATCTTCCAAAAATCCTCAACAGCTTATTGCTCTTGAAATTCTTGCTTGCTTGCAATATGATTATCCCCATAAGTTTGGTAATTTTATTGACATACTTTGTCATTATCATTTTGAGTCTGTTGATTCGATATGATAGTGAATGGTCGCAATCATCAGTCAAAACTAAAATTCATCCTCGCAGCTCAGACGTCATTTTGAACATGACCTGGATCTCGACCAATCAAATTGCCATTGATTGTATCCCTAAGCCTAATCAACCTATCCATCCTTAATCAAAGCAATTGCTTCTGATCCCTTGATTTGGAAATTACCATTCCCTTGCTTTTGAGCTTTGAATTACTTAGTTGTTTCCATAATCCAATGCCTTTGCATTGTTTCTTCCTCTGGTTGAGTACCGATGCTTACATCAGATCCCTTGAGGACCATCAGTTAAATTTTATCCATCAACGTCCTTCATATTCAATCACTTTGGAAGTTCTTCCTATGATATATAATGCCATTGGTAAATCCTATTCTCTGATTGGCCAACCATGCTCTGCTTTTGTCGTGGTATTCTCACGGGGGGGGGGGGTGCAAGACGACAGATACCACAAGGTGGCTTGAGTGTGAGGGCAAGACCGTTGCCGGAATATCCAGGGACGGGTATGCGAGTAGCACGCGCTTGTTTACCCAGGTTCGGTGCTCTCCGGAGAGATAATCCCCCTACTCCTGCATATCTAAGTATATCTGGTATATTTGGTACAGAGTTGCTCCTGGAGCTGTATCTGAGGTCAGTGCCACCGGCATCTGGCCTCGTATATGCATATGGGCACAAGTGTGTGCTTGGCCGTGGGTGGATGGATGAATGGATGTATGTGTGTGCTAGCTAGCTATCTTGCTAGCTAGCATGCATGCATGAGAGTGTGTGTGTGAGTCCATGTCCTCGTGGATGGATGGATGGAGCCTCCTTTTATAGTGTGAGCTAGCTTAGAGAGTAAGCCAAGTAGTGGCATGGGCAAGGCATGGTGGGTGTCATCCTTGTCCCCTGGATCACTTCATAAATAGTGCCAGGGGACAAGTGATAGTATACATGATGGTTGGGGTGACACATGAATAATGCTCAGGTACAACCGTCTCGTCAGTGTCTTGTCGGTGTCGGGTCGGGCTGCAGTCCGTAGCCGGCTGGTTGGCACAGTCGGCAGCCGGCTGGCCGGCGTAGTCAGCAGCCGGTAGCCAGCCGGGCAGAGCAGTCGGACGGGGAGCCGACAAGAGCGGCCGGGCAGTCGGACTGAGGGGCTTTTCTAGCCCCGATGTCTTGAAATATCGCCTTGCCGTCTTCGGGGAACCCGTCGCCAATAACTCCGACAGTAGCCCCCGAGCCTCCGGTCAACTTGGCAAAGTTGGGCGGAGGTTCCTTGGCAGGTGTTAATGTAGTCTCTGAGCCTTCGAGCGAGGAAGGGGGGTTCCCCACGGAAATGATCATGCAAAAAGACGAAGTTAGTCCATGCAGATATATCAAATGTTTGCTTTTAGCAATGCAAGTTTATGCGGAGGGTGCCGACTCAGTTTCGTCCGAGCCCCCTTAATCTTTTTCATGTTCCCTCTGCCTTTTGGCTTGTGCTCTTGCTTACCGGACAGCCGCTCTGCGGTCTGTGGCTGAGAGTGGGCCGCGAAGTGGAGTGTACAGTACTCAGAGTCTAGGAGCAGATTTAACCGAGTAGATAGTTGTAAACGAAATGGCTGGGTCGCCCGAACCGTCTTTCTTCCCAGACGTTTTTCGCGTGGGTGGCCTCCAGCATTAACTCTTGCTAGCCGGACAGCCACTCTGCGGTCTGTGACTAAGGGTGGGCCTTTGGTACCGCGCACGCCACTAAGCCGTCTGCCGGAACTAACGTCTCAGGCCAAGCGGCCAGCCCCCGGGCCAACTCTAGCTCGCGCCGGGGCGAACAGTGATGCAGCTATAATGAAATGCGAAGATAGTTCCCCGACCATCCTCGGGGTTATCCGTGCTTGCGTGGTGCAAAAATATGCGGGTGAGGAGCTCACATTGATTTTCGTGTAGTCACGGTCGTCGAAGACAGCCGGCACGACCCGGCGCTCGTGGAGCGTGTCGGCACTCCCGCTGGGTGTAGCTTTCGAGCCTCCGGGTGCTCGAAGGGGGTCCTGGCCGGCCAGGCTCGACCAGCCAGGCGGCGAGGCATCTGGCAGCGCCCTTTTTTCTTCTTTTTTCTCTTCTACCGGTTGCTGGGAGCCGGACATAACTCTTCTCTTGTCTGCAATCTTTTGCGGGGGCGCGCCAGCGCACCCACTGAGTGCAGCCCCCGAGATTCAGGCCGACTGCTGAGCAGTCATGCCGGATCTTCCGACAACTACTTTGTCTTCTTCTTCGCGAGGGCGCATCAGCGCACCCGCTGGGTGTAGCCCCCGAGATTCGGGCCGACAGCTGAGCAGTCGGGCCGGATCTCTCGGCAACTACTTTGTCTTCTTCTTCGCGGGGGCACGTCAGCGCACCCACTGGGTGTAGCCATTGAGATTCGGGCTGACTACTGAGCAGTCGGGCCGGATCTCCCGGCACTACTTTGTCTTCTTCCTCACGGGGGCGTGTCAGCGCACCTATAGGATCGAAAGTATGTCTAGAGGGGGGTGATTAGACTACTTGACCAAATAAAAACTTAACCTTTTCCCAATTTTAGTTCTTGGCAGATTTTAGCTATTTTAGGACAAGTCAAGCAATCATCACACAATTCAAGCAAGCATGCAAAGAGTATATTGGCAGCGGAAAATAAAGCATGCAACTTGCAAAAATGTAAAGGGAAGGGTTTGGAGAATTCAAACGCAATTGGAGACATGGATGTTTTTCCCGTGGTTCGGATAGGTGGTGCTATCCTACATCCACGTTGATGGAGACTTCAACCCACAAAGGGTAACGGTTGCGAGAGTCCACACAGGGCTCCACCCACAAAGGGTAACGGTTGTGCGAGTCCACACAGGGCTCCACCCACGAAGGGTCCACGAAGAAGCAACCACTCACAAAGGGTCCACGAAGAAGCAACCTTGTCTATCCCACCATGGCCATCGCCCACACAGGACTTGCCTCACTAGTGGTAGATCTTCACGAAGTAGGCGATCTCCTTGCCCTTACAAACTCCTTGGTTCAACTCCACAATCTTGTCGGAGGCTCCCAAGTGACACCTAGCCAATCTAGGAGACACCACTCTCCAAGAAGTAACAAATGGTGTGTAGGTAATGAACTCCTTGCTCTTGTGCTTCAAATGATAGTCTCCCCAACACTCAACTCTCTCTCATAGGATTTGGATTTTGTGGAAAGAAGATTTGAGTGGAAAGCAACTTGGAGAGGCTAGAGATCAGGATTCATATGGTAGGAATGGAATATCTTGGTCTCAACACATGAGTAGGTGGTTCTCTCTCAGAACATATGAGTTGGAATGGTGTATGTGTTCTGATATCTCTCTCTTCGAATGAAGAGGAGGTGGAGGGGTATATATAGCCTCCACACAAAATCCAACCGTTACACACAGTTTTCCAATCTCGGTGGGACCGAATCAACAAACTCGGTCGGACCGAAAATGTAAACCTAGTGACCGTTAGAGATTTTCAGTGGGACTGACATTCAACTCGGTAGGACCGATATGGTTAGGGTTTGGGCATAACGTAATCTCGGTGAGACCGATTACACAAACTCGGTGAGACCAAATTTGGTAATTAGCTAACCAGAGAGTTGGTCAGGCAAACTCGGTGGGACCGATTTGCTCTTTCGGTGAGACCGAAAAGTTACAAAGGGGAAACACTGAATTTACATTGCAATCTCGGTGGGACCGATTCGCTCTTTCGGTGAGACCAAAAAGTTACGAAAGGGAAACAGAGAGTTTGCAATCCCATCTCGGTGAGACCGAGATCCCTATCGGTAGAACCGAATTGCTAGGGTTTGGCAGTGGCTTATGACAAGTGAAACTCGGTGGCGCCGGATAGGAAGAATCGGTAGGACCGAGTTTGGCTTAGGGTTTAGGTCATATGTGGATATGGGAAAGTAGTTGAGGGTTTTGGAGCATATCACTAAGCACATGAAGCAAGAGGCTCATTAAGCAACACCTCATCCCTCCTTGATAGTATTGGCTTTTACTAAAGACTCAATGTGATCTTGGATCACTAAAATATAAAATGAAGAGTCTTAAGCTTTTGAGCTTGAGCCAATCCTTTGTCCTTAGCATTTTGAGGGTTCTACTTTCACATCCATGCCATGCCAATCATTGAGCTTTCCTGAAATAATCATCTTGGAATAGCATTAGCTCAATGAGCTATATGTTGTTATGAATTACCAAAACCACCTAGGGATAGTTGTACTTTCAATCTCCCCCTTTTTGGTAATTGATGACAACATATAGATCAAAGCTTCGACAAATGATAATAAGCATGAAATTTATCGACGCTTTGAGAAGTGTGTGATAAGTAAGAGTTCCCCCTAAATTTGTGCATATTTAAAATTTGCTTTGGACTGCAAATGCACAAGGAGTTAGAGTCATGGGTTACTCTTCCATGTCACATACATCTTGGTGGAGCGCTTAAAATGATAAGAATGAAATACATGCACTCATCACCAAGAATAGTGAATGATCACATAAGATAGATAAGATAATAACATTAATCAAACATTAAGTGTAGCTTATGATCAAACACATGATCATCAATGTCTCACGAGCATAGTATCTCAAGCACTCAAAAGTAAACAAGTTCGAAAAAACCACCAAATAAAGCAAGAGAGAAAAGCAACACTCTCTCTCTTGAAGCCTATGATCTATACATTTTTCTCCCCCTTTGGCAACAATTTACCAAAAAGTTCCTAGAAAATGCATAGTGCTAGATCGACGCTCAGGCTTGATCTTCAGGGGGTGGTGGAGTCCGGATCACTCCAAGGACGAAGGCTTCTGTAGATGCTGAAGTAGACGCTGGAGTTGGAGCTGAAGTAGACGCTGGAGCAGGTTGGGCTGGTGCTACGGCTGGAGCTGAGGCAGTTGCTCTTGTGTCAGGAACTGGCAGTGCAGACGACCTCGGACCTCGTGGCACTCTGGCAAAGGCATCAGTGGTTGTCTTCCCTTTCCTCTCCTGCATATCGTCTTGAAGCTGCTCCACTGCAGTCTGAATTTCTGTCACCTTGACATCGAAGTCATAGAACTTTTGTTCCATGATTCTCTCTAGGCTTGCCTGGTTTTGAGTTAGGGTGGCTAGTCCTTTCTCAATCTGCAGGGTGGATGCAATCAGGTAACCAAGCTGCTCTTGTTTGGTTTTCAAGAAATACTCAGATGCCTCCTCTTGAGTTGGCATCTTGGCAGCTTTCTCCTTCCTTGCCTTCTCCTTCTTTGCTTGTGCTTGAACTGATGATGGCTCATTCTCAGTCATTACAACTTGATTGTCCTCAAAATCTGGACAGATGGGCAGGTGTTCCTTATCCAATAAATATATGCCCGTGCCCATCTTAGAGTTGATGAGCTCCTGAATTTGAGGGGCATAACCACAACTCCTCTTCTGATCTGCTGCAGTCCTCTTGATAGTCTCTACTATGAGGCTCATGACCTTGAATTTCTGTGGCGGATCAAATATATGTAGCAAGTTGATTGCATGGCCTCTGATCATCTTGTGATCTCCAGACTTGGGCAATAAGGTGTGCCTCAATATCCAATTGATGGTTGGCAGCCCTGACAGAAGATAATGCACTGAGCCAAATTTGAAAGTGTCAAGAGCTTCATTGGGAATTTCCTTGTACATGTTGGACATTGAGTTATGATCCATTTTCTTCTTGGCATAGATATCCAAGTCATCTGCTTGCTCCTCTGGGGCATTGATCAACTTTGCCCATTCCTCAATAGTTGATTGGTACCTCGTACCCTCAGACATCCATGTGATCCTCCCATCTGGCTAAAAGTGTGCTGTGGAGTAGAATTGCATGATGAGCTCCTCGTTCCACTTTGTGAGCTTCTGCCCAACAAAGTCAGCAACTCCACAAGCACTAAAGCTATCATACACTCCAGGGTAGTGTTCCTCATTTTCCTTCATGTAGTCCCAATCGACCCATCTCATGTCACAGACTATTGGCTTCTTGTCTAGCAGCACTGTCTCATAAAAATCTTGCTGCTCCTTGGTGTGAAACCTGTAATCCATAGCAGTCCTTCTCCTTGAAGCATACGGATCTACTTCTCTCCACTTCCTCAGCCCTAAGTCTCTTCTGAGCTTCATATCCTCAGCCACAGGATGAGCATCGTTGTGGTCTGGGATCTTGGGCTTGAGCTTTCTCAAAATTTGCTCTTCATCCTCTTCTTCAGCAACAGTCTCAGGCACTGGGGCCTTGTTCTTCTCAGCTGCAGGAATGCTCCTTGTATTCCTATTTGGTGCAAACTTGGGCTTGGAGGCAGCTTTGGGTGCTTCTTTGGGCTTAGATGCAGCAGCCCCTGTCCTGATAGCATCACCCATAAGCTTAGGTGCTTTAGGTGCTGGTGCAGCAACCTCTTCTTCCTCTTCCTCTTCCATAATGGAAGCCTTTCCAAGCACTCTGGCTACGGTCTTCTTGACCCTTTCTTTCCTCTTCCTTCCTTCTGCAGCAACTGGCTCTTTGGGTGCAGGCTTTTCAGTTGAAGCTCTAGCCTTTGACATAGGCTGCTTGCCCGCTGGCCTTTTGATCTTTAGACCTGGCTTTGTGCCTTGAGCTGGCTCAACTCTCTTTGATGTGGCCTCTTCTTCTGCCACATAATCTTCATCTTCAGAATCAGAAGTTCTCTTCTTCCTTTGTCTAGTGGCATGTTTTGGCAGATTGCTTGGGGTACTTCTGCTGCCATCATCTGAAGAGCTGGAGGGGCTAGTGCCCTCACTCATCTGCACTTGCTCTTCTGACATGTTTTGGCTATCACTCTGATCAGACATGCCGCAAACTCTGACTGCTGACCCTGTGAATAGTTTATAGATGAGGTAGAATGGATGAGCATCACAAAACGCAGAGATTTTTGCAAAAGAATGATCAAAAACTTAGTTTTAGTTTCCCACTGAAATCATCTCGGATCTACCGATTTTCAAACTCGGTGATACCGAAGCAGTTGTGGAACCTAAACTAGTGAACTCGGTTGGACCGAGTCACAGTTCGGTGGCACCGAGACTGCTAGGGTTTCACAGAATTCCAAAATCGGTCACACCGATAAGTAATTCTCGGTCAGACCGAGTCTCACTTGTGCAATGGCATAAGCCAAATCGGTGGGACCGAGTTTTTCAACTCGGTGGGTCCGAGATGGTTTCGGCGGAAACCTAACCCTAAAATTTTCGAATCAAACCTAAACTACGAGCGTATTGACTGGATAGGAGTGTTTCAATCGTGGCAAGAATCATGATGATCACAATGTGCTAAGAATCGGATTGGGGAATAACACAAAGATCGAGTCCATACCCTAGTTCGGCGGAGACTCGCTACGGCGGCAACGGCGGGGCAGAATTCCCGTTGACGGCGACGGAGACCAGCGACTGGAGGCGGCTGGCGGCGAGGAGACGATCCAGAGACCACGTTGGCAGAGCAGGCTATTGCGCGGGTGAAGGGGTTCGGAGAAATTTCCAAATTTTGCCCGTGACTATATATAGCCCGACCCTGTCGGTGTGACCGATTGGAACAACTCGGTGGCACCGAGATTCATAACTGCAAGCAGTTACTGAAACTCGGTGTGACCGAAAGGTTCAAATCGGTTGCACCGAGCTCGAAAACCTAGATCAACTTAGTTTTCTCGGTAGGACCGAAAGTGGGGTATCGGTCAGACCGAGAATCATAAAGAGGTTTTGGAAGTTTAAGTCTATGACGAATCGGGGACTCCGAGCGCTCCTCACACAGAGTGGTTCGAATCTGACTTGATCAAATTTTGTGATGCAGCATGAATAGAGTTTGAGACGAGAAAAGCATAGATAGCTAGAGGAGGTTCTTAGGCATTCTTGTCCATCCACTTGGCAAAAGAAAATAAAACCAAACAATCAAAACAACAAGTGGATGTCCTCGAATGAGTAAAATATGCAACCAGCATGCTCACACAATAAGATGGCAAATGAAATATGTGACAAGGCATGCACAACCAATTCTAGCATCTATCAAGCAATTTGCGATGATTAGGTCATCTATATATGAGTATATTGACTTAGGAGTCAAGTGAGAACACTTGATCATAGGTCATACTCATCGTTTAAGCTCAAGTGGGGTTACCACTTTTACATAAAGCATTGTTGTGTTCACATCTTTAGAGTTGCTTTAGCTCAAGTCTTAGAGTAAAGCTCCCCCTAGATGTGATACCCCCCCTAAGAGGGATGAACTAACCTTGGGTTTTGTCGATGATGACTTCATGTAGATGTTGAAGATGTGGATGCTCAATGTTGACGTAGATCACTTGGAGCTATCCATTTGAGTGAATTGCACTTTCAATACCTACATGGGTTAGTCCCACAAGGAACAAACAAGGATATCCATAGACATAGAGTGATGCATACACAAGATGATGTCCATGGAAACTTTTAGGTTACCTTGTCCCTTGTCTTACCAACATGAGGGTTTGTGACTCCTTGAACTAGTGCAAGATGTGGAAGTTGATTGCACTTGTTCTTGCCAAAATGATAAGAGTGAAGTATGTTGGCGGAGTCACCCTCAAGGACTCTCTAGTTCTTCTTCTTTTGGATCCACATCATCTTGATGGGAATCCTTGGAGTTGTAGTCGTACTTGATGAAGTGGAACTTGAAGTAGTCTTGGGAATCCACTTGACTAAGGTCTTAGGAGCTTCTTCAAATGCGTCAATTTCCTCTTGAAGCTTGTCCTTGCCTTTTTGCTTGTAGTCTTGTGGTGGAAGATCATCTTGAGCTTGTGTCCCCTTGAAAGAAGTATCATACTTCTCTTGTTGAGGAACAAACTTTGTCTTGGGGTATTGATCTTCTTCCCACTCAACTCCATTGGCATTGAACTTTCGTTCAAAACCAACACCTTGATTCTTCTGGTGCATTCCTTGCTTGCGCACAATTTCCTCGAATTGCTTACTCCCGGCTAGGCTTTTGTACACTCCTTTCTCTATAATTCCCTTTAATAAGCTATTTTCTTGCTCAAGTGTAACTTGGCTAAGAGAATCATTAGTGGAATCAAGAGAACTACTAGAAGCAACAATATTGGATTTAGCATGATCATTGTTACTACTAGAGGAAGAATCTTTCTTGTTCTTGTTACTAGACTTGACTTGAGGCATGTAAGTGGATAAGAGTAAACGCTTGGCAATGTGAGAAGAACTTTTCTTGCGGAGATCATCATTGATTGCTTTTAAGAACTCATGCTCTTGCTCAAGATTGAGCTTTTCAAAGCGTAATTTCTCATGAGCTCTTAAAAGTTCTCGATGATCTTCGAAGATAGTTTCATGGGCTAACTTAAGAGTGTTTAGTTCTTTAGTTAGGGCCTCAATCTTCTCCTTATCATTGTCATTCGTTTTATCTTGATTAGCATGTTTAATTGACGTTTCATCATAGTATTCATCACTAGAGTTGTCAACAAGCAAATCATCACCTAACAAGTCATCTTCATCACTATTGAAATCAACATACTTGGGGTGTGTTACCTTAGGACCTTTGGCCATGAAGCATCTTCCAATTCCTTCATTTGGTGAGTCAAATATGTCGTAGGAGTTGGTTGACACAAGTGCTAGACCGGCAACACCTTCATCTTGAGTATCTTCGGAGTCGGAGTGATAACTTCTCTCGGAGTGGCTGTCGGAGTCGGAGCCGGATACCCATTCACCAACATGAGCTTGATGTCTTCGTCTTGTGTAGCTCCTTGATGATTTTTCCTTTCTTTCCGAATCCTTGCTTCTCCGTGAGTATCTTCGTTCATAACGATCATCTCTACTCCTTCTCTCTCTTGGTGGTGATTCTTTGCTTCTTCTTTTTGGAGAATCTTCTCTTCTCTTGTAGGGAGCCGTACACTCATTGGAATAGTGTCCGGGTCTTCCACAACTGTAGCAGTTTCGCTCTTGACTAGAAGATCTTTTGTCATTGTAGGACCTTGACTTGAAGCTTCTATCTTTGCTTCTACTCTTGTAGAACTTGTTGAAGTTCTTCACCATTAAGCTCAATTCTTCATTGAAGTTTTGTTTCTCACTTGATGATGTAGGGGCTTCACATGAGGCTTTGTAGGCACCACTTGATTTGTTGTGAAGTTCCCCTTTATCCTTAAGTGACATCTCATGAGCAACAATTCTTCCAATCACCTCCGTTGGCTTGAGATCTTTGTAATTGGGCATCATTTGGATCAATGTGCACACGGTATCATATTTTCCATCCAAGGCTCTTAGAATCTTCTGGATGATGAATCTATCGGTCATCTCTTCACTTCCTAAGCCGGCAATCTCATTTTTGATGAGAGCAAGCCTAGAGTACATTTCAGCAACACCTTCACCATCCTTCATCTTGAACTTGTCAAGTTGGCTTTGAAGCACATCCAACTTGGATTCCACGGAGTCGGTACCTTCATGCATATCAATCAAAGTGTCCCAAAATTTCGTTCGCATTCTCAAGATGGCTGATTTTGTTGAATTCTTCGGGGCACAATCTGTTGAAGAGAATATCACAAGCTTGAGCATTGTATTGCAACATCTTCAACTCATCCGCGATAGCTTAACGGTTTGGTTCTCTCCCATCAAAGAAGTCACCTTGCAAACCAACACACACAATAGCCCAAACGGCGGGGTTATGTCCAAGAATATGCATTTTCATTTTATGCTTCCAACTAGCAAAATTAGTACCATCAAAGTAGGGACCTCTACGGTGATAATTTCCCTCGCTAGACGCCATACTCTCCTAGGTTGTGAAACCAAGGCTATGACCACCAAAAGCTATGGAGATCAAAACAAATGGAGACCAAAGCTCTGATACCACTTGTAGGATCGAAAGTATGTCTAGAGGGGGGTGATTAGACTACTTGACCAAATAAAAACTTAACCTTTTCCCAATTTTAGTTCTTGGTAGATTTTAGCTATTTTAGGACAAGTCAAGCAATCATCACACAATTCAAGCAAGCATGCAAAGAGTATATTGGCAGCGGAAAGTAAAGCATGCAACTTGCAAGAATATAAAGGGAAGGGTTTGGAGAATTCAAACGCAATTGGAGACACGGATGTTTTTCCCGTGGTTCGGATAGGTGGTGCTATCCTACATCCACGTTGATGGAGACTTCAACCCACAAAGGGTAACGGTTGCGAGAGTCCACACAGGGCTCCACCCACAAAGGGTAACGGTTGCGCGAGTCCACACAGGGCTCCACCCACAAAGGGTAATGGTTGCGCGAGTCCACACAGGGCTCCACCCACGAAGGGTCCACGAAGAAGCAACCACCCACAAAGGGTCCATGAAGAAGCAACCTTGTCTATCCCACCATGGCCATCGCCCACACAGGACTTGCCTCACTAGCGGTAGATCTTCATGAAGTAGGCGATCTCCTTGCCCTTACAAACTCCTTGGTTCAACTCCACAATCTTGTCGGAGGCTCCCAAGTGACACCTAGCCAATCTAGGAGACACCACTCTCCAAGAAGTAACAAATGGTGTGTAGGTAATGAACTCCTTGCTCTTGTGCTTCAAATGATAGTCTCCCCAACACTCAACTCTCTCTCATAGGATTTGGATTTTGTGGAAAGAAGATTTGAGTGGAAAGCAACTTGGAGAGGCTAGAGATCAAGATTCATATGGTAGGAATGGAATATCTTGGTCTCAACACATGAGTAGGTGGTTCTCTCTCGGAACATATGAGTTGGAATGGTGTATGTGTTCTGATAGCTCTCTCTTCGAATGAAGAAGAGGTGGAGGGTTATATATAGCCTCCACACAAAATCCAACCGTTACACACAGTTTTCCAATCTCGGTGGGACCGAATCAACAAACTCGGTCGGACCGAAAATGTAAACCTAGTGACCGTTAGAGATTTTGAGTGGGACTGACATGCAACTCGGTAGGACCGATATGGTTAGGGTTTGGGCATAACGTAATCTCGGTGAGACCGATTACACAAACTCGGTGAGACCGAATTTGGTAATTAGCTAACCAGAGAGTTGGTCAGGCAAACTCGGTGGGACCGATTTGCTCTTTTGGTGAGACCGAAAAGTTACAAAGGGGAAACACTGAATTTACATTGCAATCTCGGTGGGACCGATTCGCTCTTTCGGTGAGACCGAAAAGTTACGAAAGGGAACCAGAGAGTTTGCAATCCCATCTCGGTGAGATCGAGATCCCTATCGGTAGAACCGAATTGCTAGGGTTTCGCAGTGGCTTATGACAAGTGAAACTCGGTGGCGCCAGATAGGAAGAATCGGTAGGACCGAGTTTGGCTTAGGGTTTAGGTCATATGTGGATATGGGAAAGTAGTTGAGGGTTTTGGAGCATATCACTAAGCACATGAAGCAAGAGGCTCATTAAGCAACACCTCATCCCTCCTTGATAGTATTGGCTTTTCCTAAAGACTCAATGTGATCTTGGATCACTAAAATATAAAATGAAGAGTCTTGAGCTTTTGAGCTTGAGCCAATCCTTTGTCCTTAGCATTTTGAGGGTTCCACTTTCACATCCATGCCATGCCAATCATTGAGCTTTCCTGAAATAATCATCTTGGAATAGCATTAGCTCAATGAGCTATATGTTGTTATGAATTACCAAAACCACCTAGGGATAGTTGCACTTTCAGCACCCGCTGGGTCCAGCCCCCGAGCCTCTAGGCGCTCGGGGAGGATCCAACCGGTCGGTCTTGACCGGCCAGGGGGCGAGCAGGACGCGGCCGAGCCGGCGCTCTTGCCGGCCAGACATTGAAGTGGGCAGGCAGGCCGGGTCGCGTCTAGCTATCTGAGTGGCAAAGCAGGCAGACGGACAGACGGACGTTTGTTCTTTTTTTCTCTTTGTCCCAGCCGACCTCTTTCTCTCCCTTTTTTTGCCAGGCCAGCCGACCTTTGACTTTTAATTCTTGCGAGCAGCCGGCCCGGCTCTTTCTTCTTTTCTTTTATTCCATCTGACTCTCGAGAAGCCGGCCAAAGCGGGCAGCCGGAGCGGGGGAGGCGGAGCCAGCAGGCGGCTGGCAAGCGGCGAGCCGGCCACGGGGCGCGCGAGGCAGCCGGCAGGCGCGTCGGGAGGCGGCCGGGCGCGGACGGAGCCGCGCGCGAGACGCGGAAGGGCCGACATCCGGCCAGGCTGCGGCGGAGACGGCAGGCGGCAGGAGCTGGAGCCGGCGCGGCCGGGAGCTGGCAACCCGGTCGGGCTCGGAGGAGGCCGGAGCCGGCAAGGAGCAGTTGGGGCGACGGGACCGAACCATGGCGGAGCAGCGCAAAGGCGGGGGTGGAGCACCGAGTGCGGGGAGAAGGCGGACGAGCGGGCGGGGCTTGTGGGAAGCCGGCAGCCAGCCAGGCTGGCCGGGTTGCGGGGGAGCCGGCCAGCCGGATTGCAGGAAGCCAGCCAGCGCCAAGCCGGCAGGAGGCCAGAACGGGCGACGCGCAGAGGCAGCCGCGGGGAGCCAGAGTGGAGCAGCCGGAGTCCGGGAGCTGGGTGGCCGGCGCGGGGGCGGCAAGGCGAAGGAGCGCACTGCGGGGGCCGGAACGGAGGACCAACGCGGCGGGGTGGAGTCGGGCCGGATGGCTGCGCGCACGCGCGCGGAGCAGAGGAGCAACCGAGGCGCTGGCGTCTCGAGGGAGGGCTCGTGCTTGAGAAGCACGACGGCTTAGCCAGCCGCACGGCAGCAGCCGCGGCCGGTGGTGGTGATGCGCGCATGAGGAAGCAGCAGCACAAAGCGAAGTAGCTCGGACGAAGCAGCTAGAGTATGTGTCATGTACGAGGCTGTATGAGGAATATATGAGGCGTGTCTGGCCATTATCTGGCTTGTGTCTGTCTTGCATCCGGCCAATGTACAACCTTTGTGCAACTCGTATCCGGCTGATGCGTGGGTTGTGCACGCGTAGTGTATGGCTGATGGTTTGACCATTGACTGGTTGCATCTAGCTAGCTAGCATAGATTGTATATGGAGGAGCGACCCACGTTTTGGCCAAAGCAAAGTGCAGAACGGAGGGGAGCAGACGCGAGCGGTGCGCGGACGGACGCGGACGACCGAAGCAAGGCCCCCCGTGCATGCCCCGCACGCGGCCAGACAGCCGGGGTCGCAACGGTGGTGATGAAGAAGGCGGCGAGGCCGGCGATGAGGGCACGCCGTCCCGCGCAGCCGCTTCGCGGGCGGGTCGAAGTCGAGCCCCCGAGCGCTACCGAAGAGAGGGCGCCACGCTACCGCAGTGATGGCTAAGATGGTCCCGCGTGGACTGCGAAACCAGCAGTAGCGCGGTAGCATAGTACCGCCCCACGGTGGGCGCCAACTGTCGTGGTATTCTCATGGGGGGTGCAAGACGACAGATGCCACAAGGTGGCTTGAGTGTGAGGGCAAGACCGCTGCCAAAATATCCAGGGACGGGTATGCGAGTAGCACGCGCTAGTTTACCCAGGTTCGGGGCTCTCCAGAGAGATAATACCCATACTCCTGCATGTCTGAGTATATCTAGTATATCTGGTACAGAGTTGCTCCCGGAGCTGTATCTGAGGTCAGTGCCGCCGGCATCTAGGCTCGTATATGCATATGGGCACAAGTGTGTGCTTGGCCGTGGGTGGATGGATGAATGGATGTATGTGTGTGCTAGCTAGCTATCTTTCTAGCTAGCATGCATGCGTGAGAGTGTGTCTGTGAGTCCATGTCCTCGTGGATGGATGGATGGAGCCTCCTTTTATAGTGTGAGCTATCTTAGAGAGTGAGCCAAGTAATGGCATGGGCAAGGCATGGTGGGTTTCATCCTTGTCCCTTGGGTCACTTCATAAATAGTGCCAGGGGACAAGTGACACTATACATGATGGCTGGGATGACACATGAACAGTGCTCGGGTACAGCCGTCTCGTTGGTGTCTTGTCGGTGTCGGGTCGGGCTGCAGTCGGTAGCTGGCTGGTTGGCGCAGTTGGCAGCCGGCTGGTCGGCATAGTCAGCAGCCGGCAGCCAGTCGGGCAGAGCAGTCGGACGGGGTGCCGGCAAGAGCGGCCGGGCAGTCAGACTGAGGGGCTTTGCTAGCCCCGATGTCTTGAAATATTATCTTGCCGTCTTCGGGGTACCCGTCGCCAATAACTCCGACATTTTGTGCTCGGTACAAATATTCAGAAGGGTGATGAGACGGTGGCATTAAGTTCGTCTGGATGGGAGAATTATCCCTTGACTTATGAGCGGATAAAATATGCTGCCCTCGATCCCGTGTGAGTTTCAAGATAGCTGCAAGGTTGAAAGAGCTTGTTGCAAAGCCATCTCCCACAGAAAATGAGAACAAGAAGAAGAAGAAGAAGAAGAAGAAGATAAGGCTGCACCAGCAGTAGGGCATTATGGATGGATGAACTATTTCCTCTCTTGTACAAAAAAATTATTCCCTCTCGGTGTATATTGATATAGATGGACTATTTCGATGGTGTGCATTTCTTTGGAACAAGTAGTAGCATGGGTCCGCTTGACTATAAGGAACTATTTATCCGCCTAGCTTTCTCTACTACTCCTTCCAGTGATCAGTATGCAATGCATGTGTCCGTAGACATGGCAGCTTGTCCATGGAAGCTCAACTACGACGACCATCACGTTTCATCCACTGCCACTCGCGATTCCCACGACGCCGTTCCAACCCACGGCACCACGTCCCCCGACGTGCGCCTCACCCCTCTCGGCCGCACCGCCCCTCCGCCTTTGTGTGCATGACATGTGGGCCACCTTAAATGCGGCAACCATCAAGTTTCTACCACAGCCACACGCGATTCCCACGATGCCGCATGAACCCATGACACCACACGTCCCCCGACATGCGGCTCACCCCTCTCGGCCCCACTGCTCCTCTGGCTTCTGGAGCATTACATGTGGACCAGCCACCTATCGGGTCCACATGTTATTGACTCAAAGGCAGGTGTAGTAAGGCACTGAAGCTCGGTCCCGAGGGCCTTGAGAGGGAAATGTAACTCCTACGCCAGGCTGGTGCTACCGCTACACGAACTCGTGCCAAACTCGAGATTTGTTTCTTTACTATACATGCACGCAATGATTTAATGGATATTGTAATCTCAACATGTGATGGGGAGCTCTAAATTTGAATTTGAAAGTTATAAAACGAAAAGATTCAAAACAAATAAACTGGGAGAGAGGGAGTATATCGTAGGATGTGTCCCATACAAAACAAGTCCCCTGGTTTGTCACCGCGAAGATGCGGTTAGAAAGGAGCACAGTGTCTTCGTACTTGTACGGCAACAAATCGGCCGCAAACAACATGGTCCACCTTTTACCGCCATGTGTAAGGTTCGTTCTATCGTACCAATTCATGCGCTGGCCCGTTGCATGGCTGATCCCAATTTTGGACAAAGGTTCTACGGGAACAGTGTCACTGTTGTAAATGTTGTGCAAATTGATGTTGGTACCCTCCCATACATATGCAAGCCAATATCCACTCGCACCGAGCCTAACCTGTGAAACAGTGGGCAGGGGAAGAATTAGGAAATGGACACGGAAGTAGTCTTTAGAATGCATTTACTACGTGATCTAACTCATCTTACCTGCTCATCGAAGGAAATCTGAGTGTCCCTCAACGTCGGCATCTCAAGGGGCGTCAACTTGCAACTACGGCCACGCCGCGCTGGAGAGACCCCCAAGGAAACATCCTCGGGCATTCCACGGAACATCAAGATGCATTTGTATGAGTAGTTTATCTTGTGAGAGAAAAGGATGAACGAGGGAAGGCCTCTAGAGATAGATATAGACACTACTACTACCAATGTGCTGGCCCGTGTGTTGCAATGGATCCAAAGTAGTAGAATAATACTTGTTCATGTGCTTGAGATATAAACACTCTAGTATTGATATACATGTATCAGCAGACATGACATCTTGTCCATGGAAGTTGAACCACAGCGACCATCACGTTTCTTGTTTGTACCACTTCCACACCCACACGTGATTCCCACGGCGCCGCTCCAACCCTACCCGTAAGCACGATGTCCCCCGACGTGGACATGGATCCTCTGACGTGGCTAGCACTGCCTTACCCTGCCTTTCCTTCGCTGATAGGTGGGACCCACACTTGGGGGTCCCACATGTCACTGAAAGAATGGTAGGATTGTTCACCTCAGGGGATCCTCATCCCCCCGATGTGCGCCTCATCCCTCTCGGCCCCACCGCTCCTCTGCCTTTGTGTGCATGACATGCGGGCTAGCTAAACTACGACGACCATCAACTTTCTACTACAGCCATAGCCGATTGGATGCGGTTTGCCTGATCCGCTGCTGTGCTCCGATCCGTACTCCCGCACCATCAAATTTTCATCCAGCGGCTATGACACATTTCGTCTCGGGCATCAATCCTCAGCTGGAGTACTTCTGTACTACAGGTAGTACCCGCCGGTGTGGCCATCTACGCCTCGTAACGCCCCGACGCCCAGTTGTGGCACCCTCGCCACGGCCACGCCACCACCGGCCGGTTTATCTCGAACGAGTGAGTCGCGAACCACACCACCACCATGAGAATGACATGTGGGCTAGCCATATTTAAGGTCTGCATGTCATTGACTCATAGGCCGGGCACTAAGCCACTGAAGTTCAGTCCCATGGGCCCCGAGAGGGAAATGAAACTCCCGCGGCAGGCCTTGTGGTGCTCCCGCCATACGAGCTCGTGCCAAACCCGGAATTTGTTTCTTACTACTAATCCAAACTACTAGTAAGGTACACGTGCATTGCACGCATGAGATTCTGGTGGTTTGTGCATTATGCTTTTACATGTGGAGTCTTCTAGATTCTACATGTGGCAAAATCTGGTGGAATGTAGATGATATCCAACGGCCAGTAGTGCTCGGATTTGACATCTTTGTACCGTCGGATTGGCTTCATCCAACGACCAACTTTCAAAGTTATTCACACGCTATATAGGGGGTATAGATATAGATGTCCCGGCCCGTTGCAATGGATCCAGAGTATATCTATTTAGTGGAGTGCACTCTAAACACATTATCTATTTATTTTTCTCTAACCTTTCGTAGCCATGCAACCAAGCCACATAAGCTTCATGGGTGCCCCCCACATAATATTATTCATACTACGTTGACTGAAAAAATATAAATCACCCAAAACAAGATCTTCCTGTTTTTTGTTCCTATGATGCTGTGTCGTGCACGTACCTACTAGTTGTATAGTGGTAGTACTAGTTGTATAGTACAAACTTGGTACTAGTAGGAGTAGAGTAGTACGGAATGCTCCTACTCTATCAACGAGCCCCATCTGACACCAAATTTCTTGGCTTCCGTGCTATAGCTAGATCTTCCCCACGTTTCTGTTTTCCAACCCGGCGGCGGGCGGGGTGCGGTTTGGCAATAGTAGGTTTGCTCAACGGTGGTCCCACATTAAAGTGAAAATGCTAGGCAACACGCCTTCCCTAAGCTATGTGCCATGCCGGACGAGTCGTGGAGTACTCCCAATTCCCGAGCGTTTGTGGGGGGAGTGCAACGCGAACGCGACGTGCCTTTTCCTTTTATTAGCAATGTGCATGTGCGTTGCGACGGATCCAAAGTAGTAGAATAGTAGTACTTGTTCACAAACTTGAAAGAAATCACTCTTGTTTTGATATACTCCTAATATATTACTCCCTTCGTTCCTAAATATTTGTCTTTTAGAGATTTCAAATGGACTATCACATACGGATTATATAGACATATTTTGACGTGTAGATTCACTCATTTTGCTCCGTATGTAGTCACTTATTGAAATCTCTAGAAAGACAAATATTTAGTAACGGAGGGAGTACTTTTCACTCAAAATATATTTCTCGGTCTGTTTTGATGAGGTGAGGGAGGGATGTGGTTACTTTCAAGATAATAAGGGGTTTTCTGCGAATTCGAGCAGAGAAGTGGGCTATTGTTGCAAAAATGCCACAACTTACCTCATAGCCATTAGATGTAGATCTAATGGTCAGAAATGACGGATGGCAGACACAGCACCATCACCAACTGAGTCTTTTATAGGAGTAGGAGTAGTGAAACATGTATAAATTGTAATAGTTTGGTTCTGCTCTTTGGCACGATCGATAGATAGAAATAACGATTGGAAACGCTAGTAGCTAGATTGGCGCATCATCGGTTTGGTCACACGTGGTCCGACATGTTCTAGTGTTTCTAGCAAGATGCCCGCGCATTGCACGAAGTTGATGGAAAAGGTAAGCACAACTTATAAACTGACGGATGGAGTACTAGTTATAGTGATGCATATAATTAAGCAAAGGGATCACACATGTCGGTATTGACTGGAACGAGAATGCAACAGCACAATAAGAATTAAGGCCACGATGATGATGCGATCGTAGTGGTGGTTACATAAGGCAAGAAGCAAGATGCATCCATCTATGTACGACCTCCTCCTCCTCCTCAACTTAGTGCTTCGGACCACCGACCGGCGGCTAAGGAGCGGCGACTTTTGTGGCGAGGTCGAGGTATTTCTCGGCAAAGGCATCCACGGCTTCCAGCCGTTTGAGGAAGGCCAACATCGTAGCGTCCTCACTGGCCTTGTAGATACCAATGTACACGATTTGCTCGTACACGTGGATGTGTAGGTCAACGAATTCTTGCAGGGCGAGGCGCCTGGCGACGAGCGTGACCTCCAGGTGGACATCTTTCGTGGCATCGGCGGGTAGTCGTAGGGCCACCAGTGCTTGAAATAGGTTCCGGCCATGGAGGCCGACTAGAGTGGCAGGCAATGAGGAGCCTGGGCGCGCGGGCTGGAGGAGTACGGCGATGTCGTCCGTGAGCTTCTTGAGAAGGGTGAACTTGTTGGTGGCGGCGACGATCATCTGCTCCAACTAAGAGTCGTAGTTGGCGTCGACGGCGGCCATCCACCAGCCGGTCGCCAACACCGCCTGGAGACGTTCCTCGGCACCATGCCAGAGGCCGGCGTCGTGGACCATCTAGCATAGCCGCTGGCCTCTCGCGTGCATCGCCGCCATGGGTCTGGAGTGAGGACTTTTGTATGTAGTGTAGGTGCTTAGGCAAATGCTTAGGTGTGTACGGTGTGGTAGATGCATTGGAATGGAGGGGCGCCTTTGTATGAGGTCAAACTGCGTTGCAGTCACATCGTGCAGCCTCTTTTCCCGGTCCTCCTCCCATTACTTCCCTCATGCATTAATTAAAGGAGGATGCATTGGTTGTTCAACATTTCGAGAACCGCTACTCCCTCCCTCGTCTACATTAAAGCCGTATCGGGAACTGCGCCAACCGCTGTCAAATCGAATAGTACTGCACCGCCTGCTGCACGCCCGGCTGAACATGCCTCCTCGCCTCCATTAAACCCGCATGCAAACCAGAAACCTACTCCGGGCACACGTCTGTTCATGAGCGGGCTAGAATTAAACGCAACACCAGCCGAGCTCCTCCCGTCCGCCCTCAGTTTAAATGAGGCCAGACGCTGGCCAAGCTCCTACCATCCGCCCTCTATTTACATGAGGCCAGACAGACAGCGGGCAAGAACCGCACCCCTCCACCGCTCCCCCATCTCCTCCTTCACCATTTTCTCCACTCTTCTGATGGTCTCCGAGGAGCTGTTCTCCGGCATATTACCCGGCTGGGTGGCCCGCCGAGCCCTCCGTATATGGGCGAGGCCGCTTGGTGCTTCACCAACCTCACTTGGCCCGACGGAGCCAGTTGCCGCCCCAAGCAGGCGCGTGGTTTAGCAACTCGCCGCTCCAGTTCAGCTCGGTGAGGAGTGGCGAGTTGCTCCACACCGGCACGGCGACGAGCACACCTGTACGGGCGTCGTCGCTGCCGGGTCGTACCGCGCCACCAGTGTCTGTGGGCGCACCTCTCGTGCCTACGGCAGCGCCATGCAGGCAGAGACAGAAGCTGGGTGCGTGGAGAGCGACGAGTCGGTGGCCAGCTTCTCCGTGTCCGCCACCATCATCGAGGAGAAGTAGAACATGGGAGGCCGCCGCCACTTGGGTCCCATGAAGGCCACCGCCGAGGTGACGACTATGCATTCAGGTGGTTTCTTTGCTGCTTCATCTCTTCCGAGGACCTTCGTCGACCCCGCAAGTGTTTGCCAGACATGAGGAAGACAAAGGGATCCGCGGGCGGCCATTTAGATTATGTACTCCCTCTCCAGGTGGCGGGAAATATTTGTTCTAAGAATGGATAAATTGTATGTATCTATAACTAAAATAAGTCTAGATACATCCATTTCTAGGACAAGTATTTCCGGCCGGAGGGAGTATTAATTATACCAAGAGAGCCGGATTGGCACCGCTTAGTTCATGTAAATGTAATGAAATCTGTCATGTTTATATGAAGATACGGCTTTTATACGAAATCCTTCATGCTTATATGAAATCAGTCCGTGTTTGCCCGAATTTCATCTGGTTGGTTAGAGTTGTGAAAATATATGTCGCTGGCGTTTGATGTCGTCCTCCGCGGAAGGAAGCGGGAGGAAATTTGCCGGCCGCTGTTGGAGATGCTCTTATGCTGGAAATAATAGAGTGACATCCAATCCATTTGAGTTAATTGCATGTATGATTGTCCCTCTATAAAAATTTAATTGCATGTACAGTGTACACGTGACTTGCAGGGTGGCTATAGCTTCATACAGAAAGTTAAAAAGAAATAAGTCCATCAGTAATCTTGTATTCTAAGTACTCTGTGGGTTCCACTGTCAGTACAGTGGCAAAAGAAGTATATACTATTAAATAAGTGATATATAATATAAAAAAAATCTAAAGTTAAAGACATAATTCGAACTCATGTCATCGCGTTGCGAGCATCCGGCGCTAACCAATCCAGCACATTTTTGTTGTAGACCATGCTGGAGATATATCTCCATGTCTACTCTTATACTCATCCGTTCCTAAATACTCCCTCCGTTCCCAAATATAAGACCTTTTAGGGATTCCACTATAGACTATATACGGAGCAAAATGAGTGAATCTACGCTCTAAAGTATGTCTATATACATCTGTATGTAGTTTATAGTAGAATCTCTAAAAGGTCTTATATTTAGGAACGGAGGGAGTATTTGTCTTTTTCAGATTTCAAATGGACTACCACATACGGATGTGTATGTAGACATATTTTAGAGTGTAGATTCACTCATTTTGCTCCATATGTAGTCACTTGTTGAGATCTCTAAAAAGACAAATATTTAGGAACGGAGGGACTAGAAAACAGAGTTGGTGATGATGGTGTGCATGCCATCCTGCAATATAGGCCGTCGGATTTATATCTAATGGATAGGAAGGAAACTACGCCAATTTTGCAAAAATATACCCACACCCCTCTCCATGTTCGCAAATACGGCCTTCCCTCGTTCATCCTTTTCTCTCACAAGATAAACTACTCATACAAATGCATCTTGATGTTCCGTGCAACGCACGGGCATCTAGCTAGTTCTTTTAAAATAGTTACTGCGATAATTGGGTTGAAGTGATATATTTTATGTCTACCCTGAATGATTTCAGATTCACTAGTAGTAACAAAGAAAAGGTTGCCTTGTTAATTAATAGAAAACAGGGTGAAAACTATCACATGAGGCCGGTAAAAATGAGGCACACTGGGTTCAGTGTCATCGTCACTACAGTTGTGCACGCGCGAGAAGTCTACATCTCGAGGGGGCTACTGAGTGAGGCACAGAGACACAATCTTCGCGAGAGAAACCAATTGACAGATTACGATCAGATCGAGTTGTCACCCTTCTGATGTCATT
>NC_041388.1:70195435-70236640 GCF_002162155.2 Triticum dicoccoides
CGTGCGGTAGGCATAGAGGCACAACTAGCGAGTGTGTGCATGTGTGTTTGAAAGAGGATTAGATAGATTACTGTCAAGATCGAGGTGCCACCCTACTCCTTCGGTGTCGAGTAGTATGTGTGTGTGTGTATGTTTGAGAGAGAAGCCAGTCAATAGATTAGTGTCAAGATCGAGGTGTCACCCTACTCCTTCAGTGTTGGGAAGTGTGTGTGTGGTTGTGTGGGTGTGGGTGGGTGTGTCGGGGGGGGGGCAGTGACACTTACATATCTCTACTCTTATGAAAAACAAAGTTGGTGATCATGGTGTTCCTGCCATCCTGCAATATAGGCCATCCGATTTATATTCGACGGATAGGAAGGAAACTGTGGCAATTTTGCAAAAATATACCCACACCCCTCTCCGCATTTGCAAATAAGGCATTCCCTCGTTCATCCTTTTCTCCCACAAGATAAACTACTCATACAAATGTATCTTGATGTTCCGTGCAACGCATGGGCATCTTGTTAGTAGGTAAAAGGAGTTTGTTTGACACATATCTAGCTACATTAAGGGATAGGTAGATAGCATTTGTGCGAGGCATATGTCGGTGTCAAAACCGGCGGATCTCGGGTAGGGGGTCCCGAACTGTGCGTCTAGGTCGGATGGTAACAGGAGGTAGGGGACATGATGTTTTACCCAGGTTCGGGCCCTCTTGATGGAGGAAAAACCCTACGTCCTGCTTGATTGATATTGATGATATGGGTAGTACAAGAGTAGATCTACCACGAGATCAGAGAGGCTAAACCCTAGAAGCTAGCCTATGGTATGATTGTTGTTCGTCCTACGGACTACAACTCTCCGGTTTATATAGACACCGGAGAGGGATAGGGTTACACAGAGTCGTTTACAATGGTAGGAGATCTACATATCCGTATCGCCAAGCTTGCCTTCCACGCCAAGGAAAGTCCCTTCCGGACACGGGACGAAGTCTTCAATCTTGTATCTTCATAGTCCAGGAGTCCGGCCGAAGGTATAGTCCAGCCATCCAGACACCCCCTAATCCAGGACTCCCTCAGTAGCCCCTGAACCAGGCTTCAATGATGACGAGTCCGGCGCGCAGATTGTCTTCGGCATTGCAAGGCGGCTTCTCCTCCAAATTCCGTGTACCTGTTGAATAGTGTCTGGTTTCTTGTAAAGGTAGTGCTCCTTGGCTTCTATGCCCAATAACGGCCGTTTTCCACGTGTCAAACGAATACGAAATGTCAGGGTGTTTTTATATTTACACCCCTAGCCGCGTGAATGAGCCGCCTATTTAAGGGGACAAGGATTTAGATCCAAACCACACCTTCTCCCTTCCGCGAGTATTCATCAAAGCGTATCTGACAGAGGTCCATTCTATCATGGCCAGCCACCGCAGCTCCTCCTCTCGCCCTTCCAGCCCTCAGCCTGGAGATTGGAAGAGGTGCTCCATCCCGCACAGCGAGCTAGTGAAGCTCCAGACCAAGGGATTTCTCCCCCTGCCTATATGGTCCCGGTTCGAGCCGGACTTGCCACCTATAATGGCGGAGAGCAAGTGGAGAGCGCGCCCAATCCCTCCAAAGGAGAGCGGGTATGCCTTGCCCCTTACTTAATAAGAGGGCTCGGATTTCCAATTCATCCGTTTCTCCGGGGGCTTCTAGAGTTCTATGGCCTCCAGCTGCACAACCTCACGCCTGCCTCCATATTGCATATCGCGGGCTTCGTAGCCCTTTGCGAGCTGTTTTTGGGCTGCGAGGCTCATTTCGCGCTATGGAAAAGGCTATTCTGCCTTGTGCCCCGCTTTAAGGAGGGGTCGATATATCAAGTGGGCGGAGCCGAAGTGTGGCGCATCACCGAGACCGGATATCTATCCAGAACCCCAAAGAAGGCGTCCGAGGACTGGCCTTCGGAATGGTTTTATATAGAGGACGTTCCGCTGCCGGGTCCTGTCCGGATCGGCCTCCCTGAGTTCGAAAGTGCTCCCCTAAAGAAGCACCTAAGCTGGTGTCCACGGAGCCCTCAAAGGGAAAGCGACAGGGACATTATTTACCTGATGGGCCAGATAAGATTGTTAGTTCATTCCAGACTGACCATGATCGGGGTCATGGCCGCATGCATCATGCGAGGTGTGCAGCCGCTTCAGTATAGAGGCCGCCCCATGTGGGACTTCAACGGGGAGGACGACGCCACCCGCTATGGCCGTAAGGGGCCGGATTCGGCTGCCGCTCTAATAAAGACCTTGTCCGCTTTGTACAAGGGAGAAGAGGAGGAATTTCTCTACGTCAACCCACGGTGTGGATTTTCTATGTACAATCCCCCGAGTTGGGTAAGTGGACACTTTTACTTGCCCATTCGTTTTATATTCCCATTGTTAAATTTTCAGACTAACGACTTCAACGCAGGAACTGCATCAGGCTATTAAAGAAATAAACAGCCCTCCTCCACAACCCGAGGATCTGGGACGGTCCCTCGACCCGGCCTCTCAAGAGGATCCGGACTTATCTGTGGAGCTGATTGATGGAGTGTTTCATCAATTGAGTAGGGACAATGCCTTGGTGGACATTACGGCCGATTATCCAGGGCTACTCCCAGCCTCACAGGTAACTGAGACCGGAGTCTCAGCACTTTGAAAAGGGATCTGTCCTCGCGTGTTTTCGATTATCGTATGACAACCGTGTTTTGCAGGGGAGGTCCTTCAGATGGGAGGCCGAGCCTGCGGCGACTAGCCAACGAGGGGCGACAAGGCCCCGCGAGCTAAAAAGAAGTGCGGTCCAGACTGAGGCACCACGCAAAGGTATAGCGTGCCACCTTATTCCCAGGTGTTACTCCTTCAAGGCATATTAACACTCGTGCTCTCTTCAGGACGAAGAGACCTTGCCGGACTATATCCGGAGAGGCTGCCAATCGCGCCTCCACCAGCCAGGCTCCAAAGCCTGGTCCGGAAGCGGAGGCGAACACGAGGCGCGCACCGGACGCTCCTCCGACGGAGGATGCGGATAGGCTGTCTGCCACCATTTCCGAGGTGGAGAGTGCCATGAACCACAGGTGTCGCCGGACAGTTCTTCACGACGCTTGTTTCTCCCAAGAGGAATTGGATGCCTTCAATTCGGGAGACACGTACCTCCGTGCCGCTCAAAATGGTCTAGACAGAGCCACAGAGCAGTATGTGAAAGACATACGGGTAAGAAAATTTTGGTAATTATATATGTATACCAGTAGCCCCCGAGACTTGAAATAATTAGAATAACTGATTTAAGGATCATCTGATATGCAGGTTCTTACAGAAAATAATACCCTGCTGTCCCAGGAGCTGGAAGAGTGCAAAGCCCAACTTGAGGCCGCACTAGCCGCGGCAGGGGAGCCCAAGGAGACCCCCTCTGGTAATATATGCTTCGAAAGATAAGTATTTTGCAAAGTGCGGCGTGGGTGCAAATCTGACAAATGAAATTGCAGATGGCGCCGGATTAAATCCGAAAGTGCAACAACTCCGACGCCAGCTAAAGGCTAGTGAGAGCGTGCTGACAAAGGTGAGGCGGGAGAAGAACGATCTGCAAGATGCGAACACCAAGCTAGGCGTTGAACTGAAGGACGTTCGTGCCCAGCTATTGGACTCCGTGAAGGAGAATCAGCGGCTTCGACGTGGCATATATAGTAAGTGCTTAAACGAACTTTGAAAAAAAGAGTTCGGAGAGGAAGTCGACTAACAGAGTAATGTCTGTAGGTATGCTGACAGGTCGTCCTGCAGAGGAAATGCCCGGTTCTACGGGTGACCTTCTTCCCGAGCTCTCACAACTTCACGAGCGAGTTCGGCAGGTGATGCAAGGCGTCGCCCAGGCCTTGTGGCCGTCCGTCTCCATGCCCGAAGGCCTTGGAGAGCTTGTAGAGAAGCTGAAGGGAGCACGGCGGTACTTCCGATTGTGGAAGATGTCGGCCTGCCGTCAAGGCTCCAGGGAGGCCTGGGCCATGGTGAAGACGCGGTACACGAAGGCTGAGCCAAACCACATGGCCGAGGTCGGACCCGTAGGGCCCGATGGGAAGGAGATCCCTGTGAGCTTAGTATACGGCCAAGTAGAGTTGGCCGCAAAGTATTCCCAACAGGACTGTAAACTAGACAGCCTGTTAGATGGAACTGAAGAGGAATACAATCAGTTAGATTGACTATGTAATTTTAATTGACATGTGTAATGCCTTCTAGCCGGATTGTAGATCGTTTGTCATGGCCGAACTTTTCACTTCATCCTCAGGACCTGACTGCCCGGAGTGTGTCCGAATACCCTCGCGGTTATATAGGAACTGTGGTATGCATGGAGACCAGGCGTAGGGGTCATTAGTGCTTGAACAGACAAGTGCCCAACTAGTTATGTTATATTACATGGTTAGTAAGAAACATCTTCCAGGGAGAATAGTTCTGTTAGGGGTTCCTTTCCCTGGGAGGCATGCCCTAAAGTGCATGTCCATTCTGCGAAAAGAGACGCAGGAAAAACATCTGGGGGCATATAGATAAATAAGTGAAAGAAAAGATCATCTTTAGTTCACCGACCGAATATTCCCTTAAGAATGCTAGCTTTCGGCTTCACCCAGTCTGAGGTACACATCCGGCTGACCCGGCAGTAACAATCGTAGAGGTGCTCCCTTTACCACCTAGCCGAACAATCGGGAACGTAGGGGTAAGCACAGGAGCCAGGCAACCCAGCTTGGCCGAAACATGGCGAATAAAAGGTACATGCGGAAGTGTGACACATGTGTTGGGCATGAAGCCCATATAAATAAGATTCTGTTTAAAGAAGCCCCCAGGTTTAATGAGCGCGGATAGCGCGTCAGAGAGAGAGAGAGGAGACGGAGAGAAATGTAAGACAGAAAGTATATAAAAAATGGACAGAGGAAGGAGACGAACACAGAGTCCGGCGCTAGGCATAGAATCTTCGTAGACGGGCTGCGTTCCATGGGTTCGGCTCGAGTCGGTTATCCGATGCATCTCGCAGGTGGTACGCTCCACCAGTTAGGACTTGGTCGATTATGAAGGGACCTTCCCGCTTGGGCTTGAGTTTGTCCTTTTTCTTCTCCGGCAGGCGTAGAACTAATTCGCCAATGTTGTAGTTTTTGGCCCGTACTTCTCTGCTTTGGTATCTTTGAGCCTGCTGTTGATAGAATGCGGAATGGGCTTTTTCCACGTCACGCTCCTCCAAGGCGTCCAAACTGTCCTGCCGATCGAGCTCGGCTTCTCTTTCTTCGTACATGCGCACTCGAGGTGAGTCATGAATTATGTCACAGGGCAAAACTGCCTCTGCGCCGTACACCATGAAGAATGGTGTGTATCCGGTGGTGCAATTCGGCATGGTCCGCAGCCCCCAGAGTACGGAGTCGAGCTCCTCTACCCAGTGCATATTAGATTCCTTAAGGGACCGCACTAATCTGGGTTTGATGCCGCTCATGATAAGACCATTTGCACGTTCGACCTGGCCGTTGGTTTGTGGGTGATAGACGGAAGCATAATCAAGCTTGATGCCCATGTTTTTGCACCAGAGTTTTACCTCATCGGCCGTAAAGTTCGTGCCGTTATCAGTGATGATGCTGTGGGGGACGCCATAACGGTGTACAACCCCGGATATAAACTCTGTCACCAGTTCGGATTCGGCCGTCTTAACAGGCTTGGCTTCTATCCATTTGGTGAACTTATCCACCATGACCAGTAAGTATTTTTTCTTGTGGGTTCCGCCTTTAAGGGGTCCAACCATGTCAATCCCCCAGACCGCGAAGGGCCAAGTGATGGGGATAGTTTGGAGGGCGGTGGGTGGCATATGGCTTTGGTTTGCAAAAAGCTGGCAACCGACGCATCGTTGGACTAAGTCCTGGGCGTCTACCTGGGCCGTCGGCCAATAAAAGCCTGTACGGAAGGCCTTGCTTACAAGGGACCGAGCTGCAGCGTGATGTCCGCCGAGTCCGGCATGAATTTCAGCCAGGAGGTTCCGCCCTTCCTCTTCTGAGATGCACCTTTGAAGGACTCCGGTAGAGCTTTTCTTATAAAGCTCTCCCTCATGGACTTTATAGGCTTTAGATTGCCGCACTATGCAGCGTGCCTCATTTTGGTCCTCAGGGAGTTCCTGCCTGGTAAGGTAGGCGAGGAATGGTTCTGTCCACGGGGCGATGATGGCCATTATTACGTGGGCTGAAAGTGTTATTTCATTGGCAGAGCCTCCAGTTGTGTCAGAGTGTTCAGTGTCGGGCAGTGCAGTTGGGTCCGGGCTGCTATTTCCAGGTTCCCCTTCCCATACTACGGACGGCTTGAACAGCCTTTCCAAGAATATGTTGGGGGGGGACTACATCGCGTTTTGCGTCGATGCATGCCAGGACATCTGCCGCCTGATTATTTTCCCGAGCTATATGGTGAAATTTGAGCCCTTCGAACCGAGCTGACATTTTTAGGACGGCGTTGCAATAAGCTGCCATTTTTGGATCCTTGGCATCAAAGTCTCCATTTATTTGGGATATTGCGAGGTTCGAGTCCCCGTGCACCTCTAGGCGTTGAATGCCCATGGATACTGCTATCCGGAGACCATGTAAAAGGGCCTCATATTCGGCTGCGTTGTTGGAGTCTGTGTACATTATCTAGAGTACGTATTGAACTGTGTCTCCTGTGGGGGACGTCAAAACGACGCCAGCCCCTAGACCGACCAACATTTTGGAGCCGTCGAAGTGCATGACCCAGTTTGAATATGTGTCGTACTCTTTAGGGAGTTCGACCTCCGTCCATTCTGCGATGAAGTCAGCCAAAACTTGCGACTTGATAGCTCGCCGTGGCTTGTAAGTTATGTCAAACGGGAGGAGCTCAATGGCCCATTTTGCAATCCAGCCCGTCGCATCGCGGTTATTTATAATATCGTTAAGTGGCACTTCCGGGGCTACTGTTATTGAACACTCTTGAAAGTAGTGTCGCAGCTTCCGGGATGCCATAAATACCGCGTACGCAATCTTTTGATAGTGCGGGTACCGTGACTTGCACGGTGTAAGGACAGTGGACACATAATAGACCAACTTTTGAAGGGGGGATTTGTGTCCGTCCGTTTCTCATTCAACGACGAGCACTGCGCTTACGACCTGATGGGTTGCTGCAATGTATAATAGCATTGGTTCGCCAATGTTTGGCGCGGCCAGGACTGGGTTTGTTGCCAAGATGGCTTTTATTTCGTCGAGTCCGGCCGTGGCTGCATCCGTCCAGTCAAAGTGTTCAGTGCGCTGAAGGAGGCGGTAAAGGGGTAGGGCCTTTTCTCCTAAGCGGGAGATAAAGCGGCTTAGAGCCGCCACACATCCGGTTAATTTTTGTATTTGTTTGAGGTCCTTCGGGATATCCAATTGTGACAGAGCTCGAATCTTGTCTGGATTTGCTTCAATTCCTCTACCGGATACAATGAAGCCCAAGAGTTTTCCGGCTGGAACGCCGAAAACGCATTTTTCCGGGTTGAGCTTGATGTTGTATGTTCGGAGGTTATCGAATGTTAGCCTCAAGTCGTCTAGTAGAGATTCGACATGTCTTGTTTTAACAACCACATCATCTACGCATACCTCCACTTTTTTGCCGATCTGGTTTGCCAGACATGTCTGAATCATGCGCTGATATGTTGCACCGGTGTTTTTGAGCTCGAAGGGCATTGTGTTGAAGCAGAATGAGCCGTATGGTGTGATGAATGCCGTTGCGGCTTGGTCTGACTCTGCCATCTTTATTTGATGGTAGCCGGAGTATGCGTCGAGGAAACACCATGAATCGTGTCCTGCAGTAGCGTCGATAATTTGATCGATGCGGGGGAGAGGGAAGGGATCCTTTGGGCAAGCCTTGTTAAGGTCTTTGAAATCAACGCACAGGCGCCAGGATTTGTCCTTCTTTGGTACCATCACCAGGTTTGCTAGCCAGTCCGGATGTTTGATATCTTTGATGAATCCTTCCTCCAATAGCTTGGCTAGTTCCTCTCCCATGGCCTGTCTCTTAGGTTCGAAAAAACGCCGAAGAGCCTGTTTGACTGGCTTGAATCCTTTTAGGATATTTAAGCTGTGTTCGGCCAGCCTGCGTGGGATTCCTGGCATGTCTGAAGGGTGCCAGGCGAAAATGTCCCAGTTTTCTCGTAGGAACTCTCGCAGTGCGACGTCTACATCAGGGTTTAACTATGCCCTGATGGAAGCTGTTTTATTGGGGTCCGTTGGATGGACCTAGAATTTGACTATTTCGTCCGCTGGTTTAAAGGAGGTGGACTTGGATCTTTTATCGAGTATCAGATCATCCCTATTCGCCGTGGAGCACAGCGCAGTCAGTTCCTCAGCCGCTAGGGCTTCGGATAGCGCCTCGAGGGCCAGTGCGGCTGTCTTGTTTTCGGCGTGGAGTGCTATGTCCAGATCACTAACGAGAGTGATGATTCCGTTAGGCCCGGGCATCTTGAGCTTCATGTACCCGTAATGGGGTATTGCTTGGAAGACTGTAAATGCTTCCCGCCCTAGCAGAGCGTGATATCCGCTACTGAACGGGGCCACCTGGAATGTGACCTCTTTGGACCTGTAATTATCCGGCGTGCCGAACACCACATCTAGTGTGATTTTTCCTGTATAGCGCGCTTCCCGTCTAGGGATTATTCCTCTAAAGGTTGTGCTGCTTCGCTCAATGCGGTTCCAGTCTATATCCATTTTTTGAAGGGTTTCCTCATAAATAAGGTTCAATACGCTGCCGCCATCCATGAGTACCTTGGTAAGACGAAAGCCGTCCACTATTCGACTGAGGAGAAATGCGGCTGGTGCTCGGGCTGTTCGGAATTTAGGTTCGTCACTGGCGTTAAAAGTAATAGCCGTGTCACTCCATGGGTTCATTGTTGCTACTTGGTAGACTTCGGCAAGGCCGCGGAGTGTTCTTTTTTGCATATTATTTGATGCGAAAGTCTCGAAGACTGTTAATACCGTACTGGTTTCTCTGGGGTGGCTTTCTGTGGCTTCTGGAATGAGAAGATCTTCGCCAATTTTTGCCACCTGCCGGAGTATCCAACATGCACTAAGGCTGTGAGTTGGTGTGGCGCCTTCTGCACTGTGAATTTTACAGGGTCCATCAAGCCATCCTTCCAGTACGGTTCTGTGCCCTGTAGAGGGCTTTTGCTTTTTGGTATTGAACCCGGGTGTCTGACGATGATGCACCCTTTTATTTGGGACCGGGTTTGTATTCAAGGCCTGATTATCCCAAAATTTTGTTTCGGTTTTCCAGGCGCTTTCCATCATACAGTACTTTCGTACTATGGACGCCAAGTCAGCAAAGCGTGTAATATCATGGCGACCTATGGCGTTGAGGATTCCCTTGTCCGTGCAATTATTGTAGAAGAATGAAATTGCGTCTTCCTCGCGGCAGTCCTTTATCATGTTCATAACCAGGAGGAATCTAGCCCAGTAATGATGTACTATTTCTTCGGGCTCTTGCCTAATTTGGGATAGATCGCTTATGTATGGGTGGGTGGGTGGAATCAAATCCAAAACCTCATCCAATCTGAGACCCAGGGGCCAAGGAGTTTCCGAACTCAGACGTTGGGGATTCTTGGATGCGGCCCAATGAATCTAGTCTATCGCCTGACTTTAAGTTCAGGTCTTGAGTGATATCCTCCCCTCCGCGGGTATCCGGCTTGGAGGGATCGGGAATCCGGACATAGCTAGTCCTTAAGATAGATGAAGGGTCACTGCACTGTCCCTCTACCACAGCAACGTGATGGGTGACCTGGGGAGAGTTAATCTCTCTCAGATCAGGTTTAGGCCCAATCTGGTCGTAATCCGTAGCGACTCCCAGGGCGGCGATGCGATCCAAGAGCTCGTTTAGGGAAGAGAGCTCCATTGGATCTAGCTGCTCGGCGAATTCCGAGCTGACGTGAAGATTGCTTTCGATGACCCGAGAGGTCATCGTCGGCGAAGCAGCCGAACAGGCGGTCATAAGGAAACCGCCTAGCCGGAGAGTTTGGCCGACAGCCAAAGCTCCCTTAGGAACGGTGCCGTCTTTAAAGACGGGATGAGGCATCCTTCCTGATGGTGATGGAACAGAGGAACTCTCAATGGAAGCACCAATGTCGGTGTCAAAACCGGAGGATCTTGGGTAGGGGGTCGCGAACTGTGCGTCTAGGTCGGATGGTAACAGGAGGCAGGGGACTCAATGTTTTAGCCAGGTTCGGGTCCTCTTGATGGAGGTAAAACCCTACGTCCTGCTTGATTGATATTGATGATATGGGTAGTACAAGAGTAGATCTACCACGAGATCAGAGAGGCTAAACCATAGAAGCTAGCCTATGGTATGATTGTTGTTCGTCCTACGGACTAAAACTCTCCGGTTTATATAGACACCGGAGAGGGCTAGGGTTACACAGAGTCGGTTACAATGGTAGGAGATCTACATATCCGTATCGCCAAGATTGCCTTCCACGCCAAGGAAAGTCCCTTCCGGACATGGGACAAAGTCTTCAATCTTGAATCTTCATAGTCCAGGAGTCCGGCCGAAGGTATAGTCCGGCCATCCGGGCACCCCCTAATCCAGGACTCCCTCAGTCTTAAAGCATCACGAAGATAAACAAAATGGTGTGCATGCAAATGCAAGCGTGTGTGTGTGTGTGAGAGAGAGAGAGAGAGGGAGGGAGAAATCTCAAAATAAAAGGTGCTCTGCTGGAATCCCATTGTATGTATTCATATGGTTCCGGAACTCGAGTTAACCTTAGGCATATGTGTGAGAGACATTATTATACTTTGAGACATTAGTGGCAGTGGGTGGGCAGAATTAAAGGGGTGGGCATGTTCGACAGAGAGAGCATGTGTGTTTCTGTGTGAGAGACTTGTAGGACGGGGTAGAAAGATGAATTCTAACCTTGACGGAGGGAGAGAAATACACGAAGTGCGCGTGTGTGATTCCGATGCCGACAGGGAAATGAGATATGTATGCGTGTGAGGGAGATTGCACAATTCATTCACGTATCACTATCTAGCGATCGTGGACGTGCATCGCTTGAACATAAACAAATATCTACTTCGTATCGTGGCCAAAAGTACAATATTGATTCAATGCTATAAAGATTGGACACTCACGTATCACATTTTTTCTATTTAAATAAACCTTTTCAGTTGTGCATGCCAAAGTTACAGTGATGTTTCTTCAAACAACCAATGTAGCTATCATGTACATGCACCATTGTTACTCTTGCATTCAAAATCATTAGTCTTGGATGATTTAAGGTTCTATTATGAAGTAATATATGTAATATTCATATATGAATTCAACGGGTACGCAATTTATGAAATGGAGGCTATGTAATCATATGAGGTAACACTTTTAAGTAGCGGACTACAATATCCATTTATTTTTGTGCGCCTCTACACTAACACGTCAATGCATTATGTTTAAAGTAAATAACCAAATGCACCAAATTATCTATTTACAGGAGAAATACATAGGCTGAGCATTTGATCCCTTTTTTGTGAACGCGCCACTACACTCGTACAATTGGCCGCGCCCGTGTGAACGTCCAAGTTATCGGTGCATCATCCCGAGTTATTGTCTTTTTTTCTGGGGTGGACTTCACATCAGTTATTAACTGCTGACGTGTGCCCTGTGTACACAGTCTCGCATGACCTTCCCGCTAGCACGGTCCAAAATTAGTTGAAACTGGATACGAACGATCCCGCGGGCGGAAAAATCTCCCGCAACCTTCTAAAATTTCCACCACCTTAGTCTTTAGCATGCAAAATTCCCCTTTTGTCCTTGGTGCATGGAGACCAACAGTTACAATACCGCCCTCATCTACATAATAGGTCGGGGCTGCTTTGGTAACTTCCGGTTCCCCCCACTACACGGCACCCCCATTTACTCTCCCCCTCCTGCAAAAACGACTAACTCCACAGCACCAGAGTATCTTACATCACGCCGTCCGTACTTCATCCTCCTTTATCCCCTCCCCTATCGAAACCCTAGACTGCTCATCCACCAGCTTACCAAAGCCCATTCACTGCCAGCGGCGTCCACCTCGCCGGATCTGCTTCTCCGGCCGCATCTACCCCTCCCACCTCCCCTAGAAACTAGTAGACTGCTCATCCACCACTATACCACAGCCCATTCAGTGTCGGCCTTGTCCACGGCGCTGGATCTACTTCGCCGGTACTCTCGTCAACCACAGCGCATATGCAGCGGCTCATTCGTACTCCCCACCGGAGACGCTTTGTCCACCCCCCCGGGAGCTACCCCACCGACGCCCTCGTCGACGGCCTCTGATCCTCTTCGCCGACACCTTCCTCAACCCTACCGGAGCCGCTTCACCGACACCATCGTCAACCCTATCGGAGTAGCTTAGCCTATACCATTCGCAACCCTACCGGGGCCGCTTTGCCAACTCACAAGTCCACGGCCTCAGATCCGCTTCCTCGCACCCTCATCTAACCTACCGGAGCAGCTTCTGATGCCCCATCCACGGCCGCAGATCTGCATCGTTGACACCATCCTTAACCCAACCACCGAAGCAGCTTCACCTACGCCCTCGTCCACGGCCACAGATCCTCTTCGCCCACACCGTAGTCCACCCTACCGGAGCTGCCCCACAAACATCCTACTCGACGGTTCTAGATCTCCTTACCGGACCCTGACAGCCAGCGAAGCGTCATCATCCTTGACGTTTCTAACCTGATTCCCACCATCTGGCAAGATGCCAAGCACCCGCCACAGCCTAGGTACTTGTCACCTTTAAACCCGTCCAGCATCACCTGCCCGATGTACTTCAAATATACTAACAGGTCGCTTTTACCTATTATGCAGCTGACAAAAACTACAAGGACGATGTTTCTTCTAGATCTAATAGCTTGGCCAACTAAGATCTTGGACTAAGGCATTGCTATGATCTTGTAAGTGCATCTCTCTCTCTCTCTTGTATTGTTCTGTGCCTGCCAGCGTGCTTTGCTAGGATTTTTGACTAGTAATCCCTTTGTGCAGACAATGATTTCTACTACTGGTTGCTAAATTAGATATGTAGATGTCATACATGATACTACCTCGTACCTCTGTTCCTAAATATAAGTCTTTCTAGAGATTCCACTATAGGCTACATACGAAGCAAAATGAGTGAATCTACACTCGAAAATGCATCTATATACATCTGTATGTGGTCCATACTGGAATCTCTACAAAGACATGTATTTAGGAACAGAGGCAGTACATTACAAAAAACATAGGTGGCATGTAGGAATTCCAGTTCACTACATTAGGCTCCCTTAGAGTGCCTGCTAGTCCAGCACACAGAGTCATGGCTAGTTTATGCTACGCACACAATCATTAATTGGTGGTTTCAATATGCGCAAGGGATATGCAATGTATATCATGTAGAGATGCCTGAAATTAGCCGTGTCAACTTGCAGATAGGGTTACAAAATGAGGAAGTACAAGATGTATGTGGCAATTTCATGGAACATCACAAAAAAGGAGAGACAGCGGTGAGCCTATACAGTGTGCTATGGTACGTCACTCCTCCATTGCAATCATCGTGACATGTTATTTGTATGTCAGTTCTATTGGCCAAGTTTCTTAGGGACAGTTATTACGAGTTATCCTAAGAAAATAAGCACCTGTGAATATAAGCTCCATGTAATAAGCCAACTAGTTCTTTTCATTGCATTTTTAGCTTATCTTGGTATGATCAGTGAAAAGTCTAGATTGCATTATATTTTTCATTTTGCTGACCATATGAAAATTTATTTGACTTGCAAACATCACAAATTGAACCCAGTGCAGTAATTAATATGATAGGAAAACAGACCATCACTATTTGCTCAAAATGCAAATACAAAGATATCATCTACTTGGCACAATCAACTTTGGCCAATGTTTTCCATAGAGATCCCATTGCTTAATTTAAACGAAGAATGCATGACCCACATTTAAATGAAGAACAATTATTTATTGAAATACGATGGTCCAAGTGGCTGGTTATTATCATATAGCGGCACCACCTGAAACCATCATATAGCAGCAGCAGCTCATAGCAAATCATCATACAGCAGCAGCAACAATGTGCAATTCATCATATACCAGTAGCAACTCATAGCAATTCATCATATAGCAGCAGTAGGAGCAGCTCATAGCAATTCATCATATAGCAGCAGCAGCAGCAACTCATAGCAATTCATCATATAGCAGCAGCAGGAGCTTGTCATAGCCATTCATCATATAGCAGCAGTAGGAGCAACTCATAGTAATTCATCATATAGCATCAGCTGGAGCAGCTCATAGCAATTCATCATACAGCGGCAGCAGGAGCAACTTATAGCAACTCATCATATAGCAACAACAGCTCATAGCAATTCATCATATAGCAGCAGCAACTCTTAGCAATTCATCATATAGCAGCAGCTCATAGCAATTCATCATATGGCAGCAGCAGGAGCAGCTCATAGCAATGCATCATATAACAGCAGCAGAAGCAGCTGATAGCAATTCATCGTATAGTAGATCAGAATGAAAATTTGGCAAAAAATCAGAGGAGATCCTCACCTTGTTGGATGAGCTCATCCTTCAACAGCACCTCAAGGCCACGACCTGGGAGGTGGGAGGGGGAATAAGGTGCCTTCTGCCGCAGTGTGGCATCAGCCGTAGTTGTGCAGCCTATGCCGGAGTAGTGCATTGGACGAACCACAGTGGAGCAGCTGCTGGAGACCATGAGAATGAGGGGCGGCGCTAGAGGGAGGAGAAGCCAGGGAGATTTGCCCCTACCCGCCGACCATGTAGCCTAGCTGGACAAAGCATCGTCGAGGACCAGACAAGATGGGACCAGTGGCGACGGCTCGTTGGAGGAACCCTAATGCTGCAGGCAAGGGATCGAGGTAGAGGAAAAGGGGAGAGGAGATGCAAGCAGGCAGGGCAATGACTGCTTGCGTGTTTGTTTTTACTTGAGGGTGAGGTGTGACGCGGGCGTCAGCAGTTGCATTTTGAGCGTAATATAGGCAGACAACAGAGTCATTTTACTATTCCCCTTCCCTTCAATTTTTAGTGAGGTTCTACCCGAAACACCCCCCTCCAAAACGAAATTGGTTAAGCCCAAGCCCATAACTCAAAAATGACTTCTTTACATCTTTTATGGCTTATTTTGACAATAAGCCATGAAAAGGCGGAATAGAACTGGCCCTTAACCTGTAATTCAATTGTGCATGCAATGATGAATCACTCGTGCCTTCTATAGTGTACATTTAGGCATCATCATACATGGCATAACCTAATACATGTGCATTCCATTGTAGAATCTAGAATATGCAATGTTTGTGTTAGCTCATACGTTGCACATGATGTTTAAATGCCCCTTAAATCTGGTCAGTCAAGTGATGGTATTTAAGCCTCCTTCTTTTCTTCTTTTCTTGATATGTAAGATTTGCTCACACATCTGTTCAATTGCTTGTTTGCATCAGCCAGCCATACTAGGACTGTTTGCTTTGATTACTTATTGTTCTTAACCTAACACTCTAACAGATTTTGTCAATGATTTAAACACTAAGGGCTGCTGTAGTGGGGCCTTTTCTAACTCATAGGTGACATAAAGTTTTGGGTGTACACTAAAGTAGGCTCTCCAATAGTACCTGGAGATCCAGTTTGAAGGTATGCCTAGTTTTTACATAGTGCAAACATAGTAAATGCTCATTTCATTGTGTGCAAGTTCAAGAGATGTGGCATGTTTCATTATGTGGTGTTGTTTTGTTATAATCTCATCCTTTTGTGTTCATAGGCTGGAAACTATGCATATTTATCTTCCAAGGAGACGAGTAACTAGTTTGTGTCACCTTGCAGAGGGGGTGCAATGAAGATAAGATTGAGGATTTCCAAGTACAAGATGTTAGGAAGGAGCCTTGCAAGAGAAGTAGGAGCTGCGTTGAGCCTCTTCAACCTGTTAAGGTAAGTCACTGTATCCAACTCAACAGTTCAGTTCCTTGTTTCTTTCAGGCATAGTTAATTGGCTCTTTTCAATTGCTTTATTTGTCCTCAGTTAATGAGATTCCCAAAGAATGATGCCTTATGTTGGGTACTTGTATCACTATCAGTTGACATAATTAAAGGCCTTACCATTTAATTACTTTGCCAAAGTGTGCCTGAAGCTTTGAAGTCTATTAACCAACTATTATTGCATGAGGTTCACAATCTAGTTTATACTAGGCTAATGATTGCATAGTTTTGCTTGCTGTAGTATGTTTGTATGATACCCTCTCCTGTTCATTATGCTCCCCAAGACTTTAATTGAGCTAAAGAATGGCCAACTGCTTGCTTACTTCTACAAAACGTGCTGTCTAAATTTGTAACTTGTCTGTGTTTTGGATTGGGCCCCAACATCATGCTCCTCTGGTGAGCTAAGAGAGATTTTTTTATGCAGGCTGCACAGACTACCTTTTTTAATAATTTTTAAAATATCACCTGCTTATGCTTGATGACGTGTAACATTATTGTTAGTCCAGTTTTGCCATGTACAAAATAGTCTGTCTTGCTCGCTTCACTGTTGTAATTATATTTTTGCCCTAGTCATGTGTACTTACAAAAACATTTCAGGATGAAGTGACATCAACACAAAGATCTGCGAGCAGTGCGGCATGGCCGGTACCGAATGATTATGGATTGGAATTGGAATGTGCTGATGTTCTCGGGCATCAACTAGAGGTGGCAAGACAACGTGTACATGATTCTCAATGTACAATCAACAAGTTGAGACTGTACATGCAGGTATTAGATGCAGGAGTCAAAAAAATGAAACAAGACACTGAGGTAACAATGAAGGAATTGGAGATTTTGCAGACTGAAATTTGTGCTATCTAAATCCGGCAAATCCTATTTTCTGAAGAGATTATAGTTCAAATGGTAAGTTATGTTGATGCACGTCCATGATGTAGGAGCTGTATTTGCCCAGTGTATGTAATTTGCTGTTTGTGTGTGCTTTATTATCACTGGTGCCGAACCATAATGCCTAGTGGGTATAATCGGCTGTAATTTGTTTATTGTATAGTGTAGGATTATTGTACACTTCTATGCCTTAGTCTCTTTATTGTATAGTGTATGTTTTTTAGAGGTGATAGTATAGAGTAGGACAATTCTTTGAATATGCTATATTGTTGAAACAGGGGCCAACTCACCCAGATGTTGTAGTGACCATGGCCCTCCACAGGCCGTATGATCCATGTGCCATCTACGGGACGAACGATCCATGGCCTTCTATGGCTGTCAGATCCATGGGCCTTCTATGGGCTGTCGGATCCATGGGCCTTCTATGGGCCCTCGGATCAATGGGCCTTCTATGGGCCGTCGGATCAATGGGCCTTCTACGGGTCGTCTCATTTATGGGCCTTCTATGGGCCGTATAAGGGGTCGTAAACGGGCTAGCGTGGAAATCATACGTTTTATGGGCTGACCATAACGGGTCGTTAATAGGTCGTATTTGATGATGCTATGAAAATGGCCCAACAAATTAACGGGCCACAAACGGGCCGACTGTATCCACGGGCTGAATTTGGCCCACAAGCAGAAAAGGCTAGTAACGGGCCGCAAGTAACCGAATGCTGGAAATGAGCCCAAGAATAAATGGGCCCTGAGAAGGCCGAAAGGTAACACGGGCTGGAAACGACCCAATGGAATAATGGGCCGCTAATGGGTATAAAGCGATACACTATTCATTACGGGCCGGTTTCACCACGGGCCGTTAATGGGCCAAGAGTTAGAAAGGGACTCATATGGGCCGAAATACGTCATGGGCCATACATGGTCCGGAAGTTACAACGGGCTGGAATCATATTGGACGGCCCAGATGACGCTACTGGGCCTAATTCTGGTAGGCCATAACGGGCCGTGATTTAGCGGGCTGTAAATGGGCTATATGCGAACATGCCATTAACAGGCTTTCTGTGGGTCGGGCCGCGACCTCTTGACCAAGTCAAACGGGTCGGCCTTTTCACAAGGATGGGCCTCTGTTGGGCCGTGCCACGTGTCGACATATCATAGGCGCCTTGGGTCCAATGAGTGGATGACATCTATCCCAACGATGAGCCGACACGTGTTTCCTCCAGCCAATGATGATTTTACACGTGGAAAATCCCCATTGGTCGGGGCTGTTAACGGGTTATCGGATCCAAAACCGGACCCGATAGCTTAACAGCATTCCGTTACGATGGATGCCACGTGTTGGTCACCCTTGACGAAAGCACTTCTGTGACGCGCGATTTATCACCATGGAAGTGGACACTTCATGATGATAATTTTGGTAATTTCATGGAACACTTCTAGGACAGCATGGGTATGACTATCTTGATTCTGTCATAAAATCGTCATGGATGTACATGCATGACAAAAAACGCGACCTACTGTGACAAACACGTATCATCACGGAAGTGTATTTTTTTGTAGTGTATCATGATGCCGACGATCGAACCTCTGGCAAGTAACATACCGATGACAAAGGGAACAACGTATGTTGTTATGCGGTTTGACCGATAAAGATCTTCGTAGAATATGTAGGAACCAATATGAGCATCCAGGTTCCGCTATTGGTTATTAACCAGACACGAGTCTCGGTCGTGTCTACATAGTTCTCGAACCCGTAGGGTCCGCATGCTTAATGTTCGATGACGATATGTATTATGAGTTATGTGATTTAATGTACCGAAGGTTGTTCAGAGTCCCGGATGTGATCACAGACATGACGAGGAGTCTCGAAATGGTCGAGACATAAAGATTCATATATTGGAAGGTTATATTCGGACACCGGAATGGTTCCAAAGTGTATCAGGTATTTTTTTAGAGTACTGGGAGGTTACCGAAACCCCCGGGAGGTTAATGAGCCTTCATGGGCCCTAGTGGAAGAGCGGAGGCAGCAGCTAGGTGGAGGCGCGCAGCCCCCTAGCCCAATCCGAATTGGGTTAGAGTTTGGGGGGGCCCTTTCCTTCTCCCCCTCTTCCCCTTCCTTCTTCTCCTACTTGTACAAGGAAAGGGGGGAACCTACTCCTACTAGGAGTAGGAATCCCCCCCTTGGAAACGCCCCTTGAGGCCGGCCCTCCTCCTCCTCCTCCCCTCCTTTATATATGGGGGAGGGGGCACCCCATAGACACACAATTTGATCTTTAGGCTTGTCGGTGCCCCACTCCACAGATTTCCACCTTGGTCATATTGTCGTAGTGCTTAGGCGAAGCCCTGCGTCGGTAACTTCATCATCACCGTCGACACGCCATCGTGCTGGAACTCGCCGTCAGCCTCAGCTGGATCAAGAGTACGAGGGACTGATACGTCTCCAACGTATCTATAATTTTTTATTGTTCCATGCTATTATATATTCTGTTTTGGATGTTTAATGGGATTATTTATACACTTTTATATTATTTTTGGGACTAACCTATTAACCGGAGGCCCAGCCCAAATTGCTGTTTTTTTTGCCTATTTTAGTGTTTCGCAGAAAAAGAATATCTAACGGAGTCCAACCGGAATGAAACCTTCGGGAGCGTGATTTTGGGAACAAACGTGATCCAGAGGACTTGGAGTGGACGTCAAGCAATCAACAAGGAGGCCACGAGGCAGGGGGCACGCCTACCCCATGGGCGGTCCCTCCACCCTCGTGGGCCCCTCATGGCTCCACCAACCTACTTCTTCCTCCTATATATACCTACGTACCCTGAAAACATCAGGGGGCACCACGAAAACCTAATTCCACTGCCGCAACCTTCTGTACCCGTGGATCCCATCTTGGGGCATTTTCTGGCGCTCCGATGGAGGGGGGATTGATCACAGAGGGCTTCTACATCAACACCATAGACTCTCCGATGATGTGTGAGTAGTTTACCTCAGACCTTCGGGTCCATAGTTATTAGCTAGATGGCTTCTTCTCTCTCTCTCTCTTTGGATCTCAATACAAAGTTCTCTAGATCTTCTTGGAGATCAATTCGATGTAATCTTCTTTTGCGGTGTGTTTGTCGAGATCTGATGAATTGTGGGTTTATGATCAAGATTATCTATGAACAATATTTGAATCTTCTCTGAATTCTTTTATGTATGATTGGTTATCTTTGCAAGTCTCTTCGAATTTTTAGTTTGGTTTGGCCTACTAGATTGATCTTTCTTGCAATGGGAGAAGTGCTTAGCTTTGGGTACAATCTTGTGGTGCTCGATCCCAGTGACAGAAAGGGAAACGACACGTATTGTGTTGTTTCCATCGAGGATAAAAAGATGGGGTTTATATCATATTGCATGAGTTTATCCCTCTACATCATGTCATCTTTCTTAAGGCGTTACTCCATTCTTATGAACTTAATACTCTAGATGCATGCTGGATAGCGATCGGTGTGTGGAGTAATAGTAGTAGATGCAGGCAGGAGTCGGTCTACTTGTCACGGACGTGATGCCTATATACATGATCATACCTAGATATTCTCATAACTATGCTCAATTCTATCAATTGCTCGACAGTAATTTGTTCACCCACCGTAATACTTATGCTATCTTGAGAGAAGCTACTAGTGAAACCTATGGCCCCCAGGTCTATTTTCCATCATACAAGTTTGCAATCTATTTTATTTTGCAATCTTTACTTTCAATTTATATCATAAAAATACCAAGAAATATTTATATTATTATTATTATTATCTATATCAGATCCCACTCTTGCAAGTGGTCGTGAAGGGATTGACAACCCCTTTATCGCGTTGGTTGCGAGGTTCTTATTTTTTTGTGTAGGTACAAGGTGACTCGCACGTGGTCTCCTACTGGATTGATACCTTGGTTCTCGAAAACTGAGGGAAATACTTACGCTGCTTTGCTGCATCACCCTTACCTCTTCAAGGGAAAACCAACGCATGCTCAAGAGGTAGCAATAAGGATTTCTGGCGCCGTTGCTGGGGAGATCTACGCCAAGTCAAGACATACCAAGTACCCATCACAATTCTTTCCCTTCGCATTACATTATTTGCCATTTGCCTCTTGTTTTCCTCTCCCCCACTTCACCCTTGCCGTTTTATTTGCCCTCTTTTCCTTTCGCCTCTCTTTCCGTTTGTTTTTTCTTCGCTTGTTTGCTTGTGTGTTGGATTGCTTGCTTGTCACGATGGCTCAAGATAATACTAAATTGTGTGACTTTGCCAATACCAACAATAATGATTTTATTATCTCTCCGATTGCTCCTCTTACCGATGCTAGATCTTGTGAAATTAATACTGCTTTGCTAAATCTTGTCATGAAAGATCCATTTTCTGGCCTTCCTAGTGAAGATGTCGCTACCCATCTAAACAACTTTGTTGATTTGTGTGATATGCAAAAGAAGAAAGATGTGGATAATGATATTGTTAAACTTAAGCTATTTCCGTTTTCGCTTAGAGATCGTGCTAAATCTTGGTTTTCGTCTTTGCCTAAAAATAGTATTAGTTCATGGAATAAGTGCAAAGATCCTTTTATCTCTAAGTATTTTCCTCCCGCTAAGATCATCTCTCTTAGAAACGATATTATGAATTTTAAGCAACTTGATCATGAATATGTTGCACAATCTGGGGAGAGGATGAAATTAATGATACGTAATTGCCCTACACATGGATTGAATTTATGGTTGATTATACAAAAAATTTATGCCGGATTGAATTTTGCTTCTAGAAATCTTTTAGATTAGGCCGCGGGAGGCATTTTTATGGAAATCACTTTAGGATAAGCTACCAAACTCCTATATAATATTATGGTTAATTATTCTCAGTGGCACACTGAAAGATCTACTAGTAAAAATGTGCATGCAATTGAAGAGATTAATGTTTTGAGTGGAAAGATGGATGAACTTATGAAATTGTTTGCTAATAAGAGTGCTCCTACTGATCCTAATGATATGCCTTTGCCTACTTTGATTGAGAATAATAATGAATCTATGGATGTGAATTTTGTTGGTACGAACAATTTTGGTAGCAACGCGTATAGTGGTAATTTTAATTCTAGGCCGTTTCCTAGTAATTCCTCTAATAATTATGGTAATTCCTACAACAATTCTTACGGAAATTATAATAATATTCCCTCTGATTTTGAATGTAGTATTAAAGAATTTATTAGTTCGCAAAAGAGTTTCAATGCTTTGATTGAAGAAAAATTGCTGAAGATTGATGAGTTGGCTAGGAACGTGGATAGAATTTCTCTTGATGTTGATTCTTTGAAACTTAGATCTATTCCACCTAAGCATGATATCAATGAGTCTCTCAAAGCCATGAGAATTTCCATTGATGAGTGCAAAGAAAGAACCGCTAGGATGCATGCTAAGAAAGATTGCTTTGTGAAGGCCTGTTCTTCTAGTTTTCATGATAATAATGATGAAGATCTAAAAGTGATTGATGTGTCCCCTATTAAATCCTTGTTTTGCAATTTTAATCTTGATAATGATGGGACTGGAGATGAGTCAACTTTAGTTAGAAGGCGTCCCAAAAATTTGGAGTTTTTAGATCTTGATGCAAAAATTGGTAAAAGTGGGATTGAAGAGGTTAAAACTTTAGATAGCAACGAACCCACTATCTTGGATTTCAAGTAATTTAATTATTATAATTGCTCTTTGATAGATTGTATTTCCTTGTTGCAATCCGTGCTAAATTCTCCTCATGCTTATAGTCAAAATAAAGCTTTTACTAAGCATATCGTTGATGCTTTGATACAATCTTATGAAAAAAACTTGAGTTGGAAGTTTCTATCCCTAGAAAATTTTATGATGAGTGGGAACCTATAATTAAAATAAAAATTAAATATCATGAATGCTATGCTTTGTGTGATTTGGGTGCTAGTGTTTCCACTATCCCAAAAGCTTCGTGTGATTTGCTAGGTTTCCGTGAATTTGATGATTGCTCTTTAAACTTGCACCTTGTGGATTCCACTATTAAAAAACCTATGGGAAGAATTAATGATGTTCCTATTGTTGCAAATAGGAATTATGTGCCCGTAGATTTCATTGTTCTTGATATAGATTGCCATCCTTCATGTCCTATTATTCTTGGTAGACCTTTCCTTAGAATGATTGGTGCAATTATTGATATGAAGGAAGGGAATATTAGATTCCAATTTCTGTTAAGGAAAGGCATGGAACACTTCCCTAGAAAGAAAATTAAATTACCATCTTAATCTATTATGAGAGCCACTTATGGATTGCCTACCAAAGATGGCAATACCTAGATCTATCCTCGCTTTTATGCCTAGCTAGGGGCGTTAAACGATAGCGCTTGTTGGGAGGCAACCCAATTTTATTTTTATTCCTTGCTTTTTGTTCCTGTTTAGTAATAAATAATTTATATAGCCTCTGTTTTGGTTGTGTTTTTTGTGTTTAACTAGTGTTTGTGCCAAGTAGAACCGTTGGGAAGACTTGGGGAAAGTCTTTTTGATGTTGCTGTAAAAAACAGAAACTTTAGCGCTCGCGAGAATTGCTGCCATTTTTTATCGTAGAGTGCTATTTAGTTAATTGTTTTTTAATATGATTAATAGATCAATTACCCACGTCCAGCAATTTATTTTAGAATTTTTGGGGTTCCAGAAGTTTGCGTTAGTTACAGATTACTACAGACTGTTCTGTTTTTGGCAGATTCTGTTTTTCGTGTGTTGTTTGCTTATTTTGATGAATCTATGGCTAGTAATGGAGTTTATAAACCATAGAGAAGTTGTAATACAGTAGTTTTAACACCACTATAAATAAATAATGAGTTCATTACAGTACCTTGAAGTGGTGTTTTGTTTTCTTTCGCTAACATAGCTCACGAGATTTTCTGTTAAGTTTTGTGTTGTGAAGTTTTCAAGTTTTGGGTAAGGAGTTGATGGATTATGGAACAAGGAGTGGCAAGAGCCTAATCTTTGGGATTCCCAAGGCACCCCAAGGTGAAATACAAGGCACCCTAAGCTTGGGGATGCCCCGGAAGGCATCCCCTCTTTTGTCTTTGTTTATCGGTAACTTTACTTGGAGCTATATTTTTGTTCACCACATGATATGTGTTTTGCTTGGAGCATCTTCTATGATTTGAGTATTTGCTTTTTAGTTTACCACAAACATCCTTGATGTACACACCTTTTGAGAGAGACACACATGAATCAGAATTTATTAGAATACTCTATGTGCTTCACTTATATCTTTTGAGCTATATAGTTTTTGCTCTAGTGCTTCACTTATATCTTTTAGAGCACGGTGATGGTTTCATTTTATAGAAATAATTGATCTGTCATGCTTCACTTATATTATTTTGAGAGTCCTTTAGAACAATATGGCAATTTGCTTTTACGCATGATAAAAACTTTCATATAAGTGCATTGAATACTAAGAGAAGTTTGATACTTGATGATTGTTTTGAGATATGGAGATAGTGATATTAAAGTTGTGCTAGTTGAGTAGTTGTGAATTTGAGAAATACTTGTGTTTAAGTTTGCAAGTCCCATAGCATGCACGTATGGTGAACGTTGTGTAACAAATTTGAAACACGAGGTGTTATTTGATTGTCTTCCTTATGAGTGGTGGTCGGGGACGAGCGATGGTCTTTTCCTACCAATCTATCCCCCTAGGAGCATGCGCTTAATACTTGGTTTTTGATGACTTGTAGATTTTTGCAATAAGTACGTGAGTTCTTTATGACTACTATTGAGTCCATGGATTATACGCACTCTCACCCTTCCATCATTGCCAGCCTCTTCGGTACCGTGCATTGCCCTTTCTCACCTTGAGAGTTGGTGCAAACTTCGTCGGTGCATCCAAACCCCGTGATACGATACGCTCTATCACACATAAACCTCCTTATATCTTCCTCAAAACAGCTACCATACCTACCTATTATGGCATTTTCATTGCCATTCCGAGATATATTGACATGCAACTTTCCACCGTTCCGTTTATTATGACATGCATCATCATTGTCATATTGACTTGCATGATCATGTAGTTGACATAGTATTTGTGGCAAAGCCACCGTTCATAATTGTTTCATACATGTCACTCATGAGTCATTGCACATCCCGGTACACCGCCGGAGGCATTCATATAGAGTCATATCTTGTTCTAGTATTGAGTTGTAATCATTGAGTTGTAAATAAATAGAAGTGTGATAATCATCATTAATAGAGCATTGTCCCAAAAAAAGAGAAAGGCCAAATAAAAAAGGAAGGCCCAAAAAAAGGGCAATGCTACTATCTTTTTTCCACACTTGTGCTTCAAAGTAGCACCATGATCTTTATGATAGTGAGTCTCTTGTTTTGTCATTTTCATATACTAGTGGGAATTTTTCATTATAGAACTTGGCTTGTATATTCCAACAATGGGCCTCCTCAAGTGCCCTAGGTCATCGTGAGCAAGCAAGTTGGATGCACACCCACTTAGTTTCTTTTGTTGAGCTTTCATACATTTATAGCTCTAGTGCATCTGTTGCATGGCAATCCCTACTCCTTGCATTGACATCAATTGATGGGCATCTCCCTAGCCCATTGATTAACCGCATCAATGTGAGACTTTCTCCTTTTTTTTGTCTTCTCCACATAACCCCCTTCATTATATTCTATTCCACCCATAGTGCTATATCCATGGCTCACGCTCATGTATTGCGTGAAAGTTGAAAAAAGTTTGAGATTACTAAAGTATGAAACAATTGCTTGGCTTGTCATCGGGGTTGTGCATGATGAGAGCATTCTTGTGTGACGAAAATGGAGCATGACCAAACTATATGATTTTGTAGGGATGAACTTTCTTTGGCCATGTTATTTTGAGAAGACATGATTGCTTCGTTAGTATGCTTGAAGTATTATTATTTTTATGTCAATATTAAACTTTTATCTTGGATCTTTCGGATCTGAACATTCATGCCACTATAAAGAAAATTACTTTGATAAATATGTTAGGAAGCATTCCACATCAAAAATTCTGTTTTTATCATTTACCTACTCGAGGACGAGCAGGAATTAATCTTGGGGATGCTTGATACGTCTCCAACGTATCTATAATTTTTGATTGTTCCATGATATTATATATTCTGTTTTGGATGTTTAATGGGCTTATTTACACACTTTTATATTATTTTTTGGACTAACCTATTAACCGGAGGCCCAGCCCAAATTGTTGTTTTTTTTGCCTATTTCAGTGTTTCGCAGAAAAAGAATATCAAACGGAGTCCAAACGGAATGAAACCTTCGGGAGCGTGATTTTTGGAACAAACGTGATCCAGAGGACTTGGAGTGGATGTCAAGCAATCAACGAGGAGGCCATGAGGCAGGGGGCGCGCCTACCCCCTAGGCGCGCCCAACACCCTCGTGGGCCCCTCGTGGCTCCACCAACCTACTTCTTCCTCCTATATATACCTACGTACCCTGGAAACATCAGGGGGCACCACAAAAACCGAATTCCACCGCCGCAACCTTCTGTACCCGTGAGATCCCATCTTGGGGCCTTTTCCAGCGCTCTACCGGAGGGGGCATTGTTGACGGGGGGCTTCTACATCAACACCATAGCCTCTCCGATGATGTGTGAGTAGTTTACCCCAGACCTTCGGGTCCATAGTTATTAGCTAGATGGCTTCTTCTCTCTCTTTGAATCTCAATACAAAGTTCTCCTCGATCTTCTTGGAGATCTATTCGATGTAATCTTCTTTTGCGGTGTGTTTGTCGAGATCCGATGAATTGTGGGTTTATGATCAAGATTATCTATGAACAATATTTGAATCTTCTGTGAATTCTTTTATGTATGATTAGTTATCTTTGCAAGTCTCTTCGAATTTTCAGTTTGGTTTGCCCTACTAGATTGTTCTTTCTTGCAATGGGAGAAGTTCTTAGCTTTGGGTTCAATCTTGCGGTGCTCGATCCCAGTGACAGAAAGGGAAACGACATGTATTGTATTGTTGCCATCGAGGATAAAAAGATGGGGTTTATATCATATTGCATGAGTTTATCCCTCTACATCATGTCATGTTGCTTAAGGCATTACTCCGTTCTTATGAACTTAATACTCTAGATGCATGCTGGATAGCGATCGATGTGTGGAGTAATGGTAGTAGATGCAGGTAGGAGTCGGTCTACTTGTCACGGATGTGATGCCTATATACATGATCATACCTAGATATTCTCATAACTATGCTCAATTCTATCAATTGCTCGACAGTAATTTGTTCACCCACCGTAATACTTATGCTATCTTGTGAGAAGCCACTAGTGAAACCTATGGCCCCCGGGTCTATTTTCCATCATACAAGTTTCCAATATTTTTTTTCAATCTTTACTTTCAATTTATATCATTAAAATACCAAAAATATTTATGTTATTATTATTATCTATATCAGATCTCACTCTTGCAAGTGGCCGTGAAGGGATTGACAACCCCTTTATCGCGTTGGTTGCGAGGTTCTTATTTGTTTTGTGTATGTATGAGGTGACTCGCGCGTGGTCTCCCACTGGATTGATACCTTGGTTCTCAAAAACTGGGGGAAATACTTATGCTGCTTTGCTGCATCACCCTTTCCTCTTCAAGGGAAAACGAACGCATGCTCAAGAGGTAGCAGGGACGTCACCGAGCTGAACGTGTGCATATCGCGGAGGTGCTGTGCATTCGGTACTTGATCGGTTTGATCGATAAGGTGTTCGACTACATCAACCGCGTTACTAAACGCTTCCGCTTTCGGTCTACTAGGGTATGTAGACACACTTTCCCCTCTCGTTGCTATGCGTTTCCTAGATAGATCTTGCGTGATCATAGAATTGTTTTTGAAATACTGCGTTCCCAACATTAGATACTCAAGCATATCAACAAGCAACCATGTCTTTCAAAATATCAATGCTAAAATAAGTTATCCCTAGCGCGTCATGCTCAAACATTGATCCATTCATGAAACACACTCGAATATTAACTACGCCCAATACTTAAGCACGATCATATTGCCTCCTAGTTGGTGCTTTTGTAAGAGAAGATGGAGACTCAAAATAAAAATTGCATAAAGTAAAAGATAGGCCCTTCGCAGAGGGAAGTAGGGATTTGTAGAGGTGCCAGAGCTGAAAGCGAAAAAATTGAGATAAAAACATTTTGGTACGTGTATCCATCCCACCAACGAAAACGGCTTAGAGTTCCCAATACATTCCATGCATAGATATATCATAGGCGGTTCCCAAACAGGAAATAAAGTTTATTCCTTTTTACATCATAACTTTCACTTTCCATGGCTAACCGTATCCACGGGTGCCCTTCGTACCAACACTTTCCAAGGAATTTATTATTTGACAACATAAAGTAAATTCAATTTTTTTGCATTTCAGGACTGGGCATCCCTAATACCATTGCCTTACTCTCGTGCAACGACAAGTGAATAAACACTCATCTTGAGAATAACACATCTAGCATGGAAAATATTAGCCACCCCTCACCGCTTCGCGAGCGAAACAAACACACAAAAGAGAAGTTTATTTTGAAAATTAGAGATGGGACATGCAAATTTTCTTAGAACGGCAAAAGAATACCGCATATAGGTAGATATAGTGGACTCATGTGGCAAAACTGGTTTAAAGGATTTTGGATGCACAAGTAGTGATCATACTTAGTGCAAAATGAAGGCTAGAAAAGATTGGGAAGCGACCAACCAAGAAACGAATAATCTCATAAGCAAGCATTAAGCATAATTAACACCAAATAATGCACCACAAGTAGGATATAATTTCATTGCATGATTATTGACTTTCGTGCATGCATAGGGAATCACAAACCTTAACACCAATATTCTTACTAAAGCATAATTACCCATCAAGATGACTCACATATCACATCATCATATCTCGAAACTATTACTAAGAATCAAGTTTATTTTGTCCAATGATCTTCATGACATTTTTCTTTTCTTTATCCTTCTTGGATATCTATCACTTTGGGACTAATTTTCATGTGTTGCTTTTCATAAGCTCAAACAAATATAAGTGAAGATCATGAGCATAACAAATTTTATTTCTCTCAAAATTATTTAAGTGAAGAAAGAGAGCATTTCTTCAAAAATAACAAAGCACACCGTGCTCAAAAAGGTATAAGCGAAGCACTAGAGCAAGTCCATTGCTCAAAAAAAATTAAGTGAAGCATAGAGAGCAATTCTAATAAGTCAAGATATAATTTTGGATCTCTCAAATAGGTGTGTCCAGTAAGGATTGATGACTTAAAACACAAACCAAAACAAGCAAAGACTCATATCATACAAGACGCTCCAAGCAAAACACATATCATGTGACGAATAAAAATATAGTCTCGAGTAGAATATCGATAGTTGTTGGAAGAAAGCGGGGATGCCACTCGGGGGCATCCCCAAGCTTAGTTGGTTGCTCATTCTTGGATAGTAGCTTGGGATGCGGGGCATCCCCAAGCTTAGGCTCTTACATCCTTCCTTCATCCATCGTAAGATAACCCAAAACTTGAAAACTTCAATCACACAAAACTCAACAAAGCCTTCGTGAGATCCGTTAGTATAAGAATAATAAACCACTACTATAAGTGTTGTATCAAACCAATTCATATTTTTTTGTATTATATCTACTGTATTCCAACTTTTCTATAGCAAAAACTCATCTAAGAAAACCATAGAGCCATCAAAATAAGCACACAACACAGAGAAAACAGAATCTGTCAAAACAGAACAGACCGTAGCAATCTGACTATTTCGAATACTTCTGTAACTCAAAAAACTCTGAAAAAATAGGACAACCTGAGAAATTTATATATTGATCTACTACAAATGGAATGGGTATTTTATCGCTCTCTGGTAAGAATGGAAAATTATTTTCGTGAGCGTAAAAGCTTCTGTTTTTTCAGTAAGATCAAACAACTATCACCCAAGAAGATCCTAAAGGCTTTACTTGGCACAAACACTAACTAAAACATAAAAACACAATCATAACAGTAGCATAATTGTGCTATCACACAAAAACAAGAAGCAAAAAGCAAAAAATATATTCATTGGGTTGCCTCCCAACAAGCGCTATAGTTTTACGCCCTTAGCTAGGCATAAGGCAAGGATCTAAGTTTTGTCTTCCGAAGTTTTGGCAATTTTTGTAAGGGTTTTCTCAAACCTGGGAGGCTCTTTACGCTTCCCTAGATTCTTCAGAAAAGAAACCATCTTAAGATCCAAAATATCCAATCGCTTATTACAAAGAGTAATCAAGGCATTCATGCGATTGATACTACCATTGAGGTGTTTGAGGGGTTAATTATATTTTTCTATTTCAACCATATGCTTATGCAAATCACCAAGTTTGTCCAACATTTGAGCTCCCTCGAGGGTAAAAGGAACCCCTTCTTTTGAGGTGGAATTCCCAAAATTCCCTCTAAGATTTCATAGGCAGCATTGACATCAAGATCAATAAAGTTTCCTTTAGCGGCAAAATCGAGAAGTTATCTATGATGCAAAGCCAATCCTTCAAGTTGGAAATACGATATGATTCCATAAGCCTATACTAGGCATCTTTCAAGTTTTCTCCTTGTCCTTGCTTGAAGTAAAGGAATTCAAAATCTGTAGACAAAGGAGTAGGGATGCTAGCCATCGAGACTAGAAAGCAAGAGAACGATAAATGGAAAACAGAGGCGAATAAAAATGCAAATTTTCGTGAAGTGGGAGAGAGGAAAATGAGAGGCGAATGGCAAATAATGTAAATTGCGAGGAGATGAGATTTGTGATTAGGAACCTGGTTATGATGAAGATCCTCCCAGGCAATGGCGCCAGAAATTCCTTTTGATGTCGCTTGAAGCTACGTCGGTATTTCCCCAAAGAGGAAGGGATGATGCTGCACATCGGCGGTAGGTATTTCCTTCAGATATGAAACCAAGGTTATAGAACCAGTAGGAGAACCAAGCAACACAATGTAAACATCCCCTGCACACAAATAACAACCACTCGCAACCCAACATGTTAAAGGGGTTATCAATCCCTTTCGGGTAACGGCGCCTCAAACGGTGAGTGGACGGGAGAAAGTTGTAAATATTGATAGATCGAACGACAAATAAAATAAATTGTAGCAAGGTATTTTAGGGTTTTTAGATTAATAGATCTGAAAATAAAAGCAAATAAAAATAGATCGCAAAGGCAAATATATGAGAAAGAAGACCCGGGGGCCGTAGGTTTCACTAGTGGCTTCTCTTGAGAAAAGTAGAAAACGGTGGGTAGACAAATTACTGTCGGGCAATTGATAGAACCTCAAATAATTATGACGATATCCAGGTAATAATCATTACATAGGCATCATGTCCAAGATTAGTAGACCGACTCCTGCCTGCATCTACTACTATTACTCCACACATCGACCGCTATCCAGCATGCATCTAGTGTATTAAGTTCATGGAAAAACAAAGTAATGCAATAAGAATAATGACATGATGTAGACGAGATCCGTTTATCTATGGCGGTAGATATAGATCCCATCTTTTTATCCTTAGTAGCAACGATGCATATGTGTCGGTTCCTTTTGTGTCACTGGGATCAAGCACCGTAAGATCGAGCCCACTACCAGGCACGTCATCCCATTGCAAGATAAATAGATCAAGTTGGCCAAACAAAACCCAAATATCGGAGAAGAAATACGAGGCTAGAAGAGATCATGTATAAAAGAGATCAAAGAAACTCAAATACTTTCATGGATATAAAAAGACAGATATGATCATAAACTCAAAGTTCATCGATCCCAACAAACACACCGCAAAAGAATTACATCATATGGATCTCCAAGAGACCATTGTATTGAGAATCAAGAGAGAGAGAGAGAGAGATGAAGCCATCTAGCTACTAACTACGGACCCGAAGGTCTACAAAGAACTACTCACGCATCATTGGTGAGGCATCAATGGAAGTGGTGAACCCCACCGTGATGGTGTCTAGATTGGATTTGGTGTTTGGACTCTGCAGCGGATGGATGAATATTTCGTCAACTCACCTAGGGTTCTGGGATTTTTGAGGTATTTATAGAGCAAAGAGGCGGTCCGGGGGGCACCCGAGGTGGGCACAACCGACCAGGGTGCGCTTGGGCCTCCTGGCGTGCCCTGGTGGGTTGTACCCTCCTCGGGACTCCCCCAGGTGCAACCAGGGCCCAACATCTTCCTCTTGTTCATAAAAAATCTCCGTAAAGTTTCATCGCATTTGGACTCTGTTTGATATTGATTTTCTACGATGTAAAAAACATGGAAAAAACAACAACTAGCACTTGGCACTATGTCAATAGGTTAGTACCAAAAATGATAAACATCCAAGATTGATAATAAAACATCATGGAACAATAAAAAAATTATAGATACATTGGAGACGTATCAGTTTGACGAGAGGCTTCTCGTGCCGGTATTTGAAATCATCCACCTCCATTGTATCAAAATGTGCATCGTCGGGCAGGTAATATCCAGGATTGGTATCGGGCACCATCCTCGGATGATTAGCGACTATATCGCTAGACACCTTGAGCGGGGGGCACGATTGGTTCGCTTGTTCGCCGAGCTGGGGATTTTTTTCCCACTTCTTCGTTCTGCTAACCTTCGATCACTACAAGTACTTCTCGACTGCTCCGCTTTGATATATGACCTTTCAATGATGCGCTCATAGTTGGCTCATGGCAGAGATGGTGGTGGTTGCTTCAGCGCATCGACAACGTGTTGAACTTTCACGGGATCTATCTTCTCCTCTGGAGGTGGACGCCTCATAGCTCTTTGCGTTTCAAAGAATTCCTTCACTCTGGCTTTACAGATATTCGTGTTTTCCACCTCAGTCATCTCAGATGGTAACTTCTCTAGAGGCTTGAGAGATGGATTGAATTTGTATTGCCTCCCGCCTCTGGATGTACTGCTAGATGCCGGAGCAGCCGGAGCGGCTGCGGCTGTCTTCTTTTGTTGCTTACGAGGCAGAGAAGTAGGAGGCGGAGTGCTTCAACACGCGAGAGCAGCCAGAGTAGTGGTGGATGTCTTCCGCTGTTGCTGACGAGGCGGAGGAGGAGGCGGGCTGCTCGGACGCGCCGGTGCCGACGGAGAAGGAGGCGGAGTGTCGCCAGGCGCTGGAGCAGCCGGAGAAGGAGGCGGAGTGCCCTGAACACTCGCTGGAGGAGTAGGCAGAGTGCCCTGACTCGCCGGAGGAGGAGGAGGAGGAGGAGGAGGAGGCGGAGGCGTCTAGTTCGGAAGGTTGATGAGCTCCTTCCGCCATAGACATGGAGTCTTTAGAGCAAGACCCAGCTGAGTCTCCCCTTCACCGGTATGGTGGTCAACCTCGAGCTCCTCAAATCCCTCCGTTATTTTGTCGACCATCACAACAGCATAGCCTAGTGGAATCGGAAGGCAGTGAAAAGTTACGCCGGGTTCAAGAGGTGCAACAGAGCCAACAGCCGCCTTGACTTTGAGGTGCTGCCATTACGCCATAAGGTGGCAATCATGAGCCTCCGTGATAGCATCCTCGGGGTAGCTGGGAGCCATGACGTCAGGCTGCTGAAGGGGCTCGGTGGAAGCCATGCTGCTTCTCCGCTGAGATGGTAGGGTAGCTTCTGGGGTAGCTCCGGCAGGTCGCTGGCTATGAACTGCTTGTTCCTCTAGCGCTCGTACCCTTGCATTCAACTTCTGTAATTCGGTCTGCTCCACTTTCCTCTTCCTCTACCGGGTTTTGTAACCGCCTGCACCGGGAAACCCAACCTTCCACGCAATGGATCCTGCCATGCCTCGTGTTCGTCCAGGGTGCTCAGGATTCCCGAGGGCCTGTGGGAGCTCGTCGTTCTCTTTGTCGGGTACGAACGTCCCTTGCTGCATTGCGGCGATATACTGCTGAAGCTTGTTGATGGGTATTTGAAGTTGCTCGTCCATCCAAACGCACATTCCCCCAACCCCGAAGAACTAAGTCCTTGAACGGTCTGGCCAGTGGAATGTCTCTGGTTCGACCCCTTTAGCAAGCAGGTCATTGTCAGCCTTGTCCCACAACGGCTGGGCTTTGAGGTAGCTGATGGGGTTATGTACCTAGGGTAGGGTCATGGACCTGATCCAAGTAACTTACCCTAGGACATCCTGAGAAGAGGTCGCCTTCCAGTCGACCAATGAGGATTCACTCGACTGGCCTGAAGGACTCGACCACGAAGACTCACTCGACCACCAGGAGGTCAAGAGGCACTCTGCACTGCAACGGCCTGTAATCAAGTAGACTTTATGATAGTAAAGGCCTTTATGTGGGGCGTTACCAGTAACTCCCTAGACTTAACTCACCTTAAACCCTCTCATACGTGGGCTGGCTGGGTCCTGGCGCACTCTATATAAGCCACCCCCCTCCACAGGCAGAAGGGTTCGGCACCTTGTAGTTCATACACTCATAATCCACTCGACCGCCTCCGGGCTCCGAGACGTAGGGCTGTTACTTCTTCCGAGAAGGGCCTGAACTCGTACATCCTTTGTGCTTACAACCTCTCCATAGCTAGGACCTTGCCTCTCCATACCTACCCCCACTCTACTGTCAGGCTTAGAACCACGACAGTTGGCGCCCACCGTGGGGCAGGTGTTTTAGCGATTTTGTGGAGAAGTTGCGATTCTTCCGAGTACTTTCATCATGGTGTCTGCTGGAGTTTTGGTCGAGGGTCAAGAGATCCGTCTCGGCACTCTCACCTTCATCGCCGACGACTCCGCATGGCTCCAGGAGGCTCCACTCGACGTAGATGCGCTCCCCGTCCGCGGCGCGACGCATTTTCGCGCATGTGTCCGCGGTGTTCTGCTGCGGCAACCGTCGACCCAGTATCGGTCGGCTCCTCCATCGTCCACCCTCCCAGTCTCCCGCCAGCGCAAGCGCTCAGGCCGGTCGAGGCTTCAGCGATGGGTGAGTCACGCGGTGGCTCGCCAATCGGCCACTACCCAAGTTGCGGCAATCGAGCCCAACGAATCTCTCTACGGCTTGCTCGATCAGTCGACTGGCTCCGTAGAGACTGCATCCGAGTGCGGAAGCAGTGATCCAGCGGCAGAAATCTTGATGGTCGATGGGCCCCACAGCCCTCCTGGCTTCGCCCGTGGTGGTGGAGCAGGTGACGGCGGCGACCCTACACGAGGCTACGAAGAGTACCAGCCCGAGCCACTCGACTCTCTGCAAAGAGAGGAACTTCGCTGCAGGAACGAGGATCCCCTGCGTATTCCCATCGCAGGAGAAACCCCCGAGGCTCGTGCCTTGGAGGAGGCGCGTCTGGCCAATTTGGCCGAGCGCACTCGACTAGAGAACCTTCAGCGAGCACTCGACGAGCGCGCGCGGCAACGAGTTCCCGACACCAGTCGACGTCAACTCTTCCCGCCGACTCAGGTATATCGAACCCCAATTCAGAATTTAGCAGCTGCGACCCGTATAGCAGAGTCCATCCAGCCTTCGCAGTCGGAAGCTGGCAGAGGTTTGCTGCAGATCAGGGATCTGCTCCGGGCAGCAGGAGATCAGAATTCAGTCGTGTCTCAGTCGCGCAACAGAATTCACAGTCGATCCGTCACTGTGAATACGGTTCAGTCGGCTCACAGCCCCAGATCGCCTCCGCGGCGCGAAGGGCGTGAGAATCAGCGAGATCAATATGGCGACAGACTCGACCGAGATGATAGGCGTCGAGTGCCCTATTCCCCTCCGAGGGGTGGGTCTTACGCTCCTCGGCAGCCAGATGATAGGCATCAGTACAGTACAGGGCGTAGGGTTCCAGTTGACCCCATAGAGCCAGGCTTCGACGCGCGATCCATTATCGTGCAAGGGTTGGTCGACCGGAACAGAGCCCATCGAGGCGCACTCGACAGAGATGTACCCACAAGCAGTCGAGTACATGTTTCTGGTCCTGAATGTTTCAGCAGAGCTATCAGAGCCGCAGTTATTCCCCCCAATTTCAGGTTGGCTACAGGAGTCAGCAAGTTCACTGGTGAGTCTAAGCCTGAAACTTGGCTTGAAGACTACCGAGTGGCAGTTCAGATCGGTGGTGGGAACGACGAGGTGGCCATGAAACACTTGCCTCTCATGCTGGAAGGTTCTGCCAGGGCATGGTTGACTCAATTACCTCCTAGCAGCATTTACACTTGGGAAGATCTGTCCCGAGTGTTCGTCAGAACGTTTGAAGGGACTTGCAAGCGACCAGCTGGATTGACAGAGTTGCAAGTCTGCGTGCAGAAAGCTAATGAGACTCTCAGAGAGTATATTCAGAGGTGGATCACTTTGCACCACACTGTAGAGAATGTGTCCGACCATCAGGCAGTCTGCGCCTTCAAAGATGGTGTCGAGAACAGAGAACTGAGTTTGAAATTTGGTCGAACCGGTGACATGACCTTGAGTCGGATGATGGAGATTGCTACCAAGTACGCCAACGGCGAAGAAGAAGACCGACTCCGAAGCGGCAAGCACAAGCCGAGTCAGTCGGAAAAAGGAAACACCAGTCGGAAACAGAAGCGGAAGGCTGAACCGGCAGCTCCTGGAGAGGCTCTGGCCGTGACTCAAGGAAAGTTTAAGGGAAAACCAAAAGGATCTTGGAACCCCAAGAAGGTAAAGGATAAAGAAGGGAACGACGTGTTGGATATGCCATGTCACATTCACACGAAGAAAGACGAAGAGGGGAATATCATTTACCCAAAGCACACCACTCGCCAATGTCGACTCCTGATCCAGCAGTTTCAGGGAAAACAGTCTAAGGACAAGGAGAAGGAGTCGGACAAGGCCGAAGACAAAGAGGACAGTGAGGGAGGATATCCGCATATCAACTCCACTCTGATGATCTTTGCAGATGTGGAGAGCAGAAGTCGACTGAAAGTGATTAACCGAGAGGTGAACATGGTTGCCCCAGCAAAGGCAAATTATCTGAAGTGGTCTCAAACACCCATCACATTCGACCAATCTGATCACCCGACTCATATTGCCACCCCTGGGAGGCAAGCTTTGGTGGTCGATCCAGTTGTCGAAGGCACTCGACTGACAAAGGTGCTGATGGATGGTGGAAGTGGGCTGAATCTGTTATATGCAGACACATTGACAGGTATGGGCATTCCGATGTCCCGACTGAGCACTAGTAACATGAGCTTTCATGGAGTTATACCAGGGAAGAAGGCCGAGTCACTCGGCCAGATAGCTTTGGACGTAGTGTTTGGTGATTCGAAGCATTTTCGCAAAGAAAAGTTGACGTTTGAGGTCGTGGATTTTCAAAGTGCATATCATGCCATTTTGGGGAGACCAGCCTATGCACGGTTCATGGCTCGACCATGTTACGTGTACCTCAAATTGAAGATGCCCGGCCCCAAAGGAGTGATCACTGTCACCGGTGATAGGAAAAAGGCAGAGGAGTGCTTCCAGAAGGGCTCCAAGATTGCCGATTCCCAAGTGACAGCGGTCGAGTTCGAAGAATACAAGCAAAACGCAGATCCGAGTGACTTGCTGCGATCCAAGAAGCCCGCCACAGAGTCTGCATTCCAGTCGTCCGGTGAGACGAAGCATGTTCACATTCACCCGACCGACCCCGAAGCAGCTCCGACCCGCATCTCTACAACACTCGACCCAAAATAGGAAGAAGCGCTCATCCAGTTCCTCCGTGAGAACTGGGACATTTTTGCATGGAAGCCCGCTGACATGCCAGGTGTTCCCAGGGGACTGGCTGAGCATCGCCTAAGAGTCGACTCGTCTGCAAAACCAGTCAAAGAGCATCTTCGGCGGTCCGCCGTCCAGAAGATAAAGGCCATCGGTGAAGAAGTGGCTCGACTGTTGGCGGCAGGATTTATCCGAGAGATATACCACTCCGAGTGGCTCGCTAATGTCGTCATGGTTCCTAAGAAGGACAAGTCGCTCCGAATGTGCATTGATTTCAAGCACATCAACCGGGCCTGCCCGAAAGATCACTTTCCTCTCCCTCGCATAGATCAAATTGTTGACTCGACCGCGGGATGCGAGAGGTTGTCTTTTTTAGATGCTTACTCCGGGTACCACCAGATCCGTCTGTACGGGCCCGATGAGGTAAAAACAGCTTTCATCACTCCATTCGGGTGCTTCTGCTATATCACCATGCCATTCGGCCTCAAGAATGCCGGAGCCACATTTATGCGAATGATTCAGAAGTGTCTACTCACTCAAATCAGTCGGAATGTGGAAGCTTATATGGATGATATTGTTGTCAAGTCACGAAAAGGTTCCGACCTGCTCGCTGACCTCGCCGAAACATTTGCCAACCTCAGAAGGTATGATATCAAGATCAATCCATCAAAGTGCACATTTGGAGTTCCTAGTGGCAAGTTGCTCGGTTTTCTCGTTTCCGAACGGGGAATTGACGCTAACCCAGAGAAGATTGGCACTATTCTCCGAATGAAACGCCCTGTGCGAGTGCACGATGTCCAGAAGCTTACTGGATGCTTGGCCGCATTAAGTCGATTCATCTCATGACTCGGTGAAAAGGCACTACCTCTTTACCGACTGATGAAGAAGGCTGACAAGTTCGAGTGGACTCCAGAAGCTGATGCAGCGTTTGCCGAGCTAAAAGCTCTGCTCTCCACCCAGCCGGTGCTTGCTGCTCCAATCAGCAAAGAGCCTCTGTTGCTCTACATCGCAGCCACAGGACAAGTCGTCAGTACTGTGCTAACGGTCGAGCGGGAAGAAGAAGGAAAAGCTCTCAAAGTTCAGCGCCCAGTGTATTATTTGTCTGAAGTCTTGACTCCATCCAAGCAGAGATATCCTCATTATCAGAAGCTTGTGTATGGAATATACATGACCACAAAGAAGGTTGCTCATTATTTCTCTGACCATTCCATCACAGTCGTCAGCGACGCTCCACTATCAGAGATTTTGCACAACAGAGATGCAACTGGTCGAGTGGCCAAATGGGCGATTGAACTTCTTCCCCTTGATATCAAGTTTGAGGCAAAGAAAGCCATTAAGTCCCAGGCGATAGCAGATTTCCTCGCCGAGTGGATTGAACAACAGCAACCGACTGAAGTTCACTCGGAGCATTGGACCATGTTTTTTGATGGCTCTAAGATGTTGAATGGTTCCGGTGCTGGGGTTGTCCTGGTTTCCCCCAGAGGAGATAATCTCAGATATGTGCTCCAGATTCACTTTGATTCCTCCAACAATGAGGCAGAATATGAGGCCCTCCTATATGGGTTGCGCATGGCCATTTCACTCGGCGTCCGTCGCCTAATGGTCTATGGCGACTCGGATTTAGTGGTCAATCAGGTGATGAAAGAGTGGGACGTGAGAAGCCCAGCCATGACTGGATACTGCAGTGCAGTGAGGAAGCTGGAAAAGAAGTTTGAGGGGTTGGAGCTCCATCATATACCCCGACTGAAAAATCAAGCAGCTGATGATCTAGCAAAGATAGGTTCCAAGAGAGAAGCCATTCCGAGTGGTGTGTTCTTGGAGCACATACACACTCCGTCGGTCAAAGAAGATCCTTTCACCGAAGAAACTCAGCAGCCCAAGAGCGCCACAGATCCGACTGAAGTTGAAGTCCCAGCGGTGGTCGACTTGATCATGGAGGTTTTGGTGGTCATTCCCGACTGGACGATTCCGTATGTCGCATATATCTTGAGGAAAGAGCTTCCGGAGGATGAGGAAGAGGCTCGACAGATCGTCCGTCGATCTAAGGCCTTTACCGTAATCAAAGGACAATTATACAGAGAAAGCGCGAATGGAGTCGGTCAGAAGTGCATAACACCAGAAGAAGGTCGACTCATCCTCAATGATATTCACTCGGGGACCTGTGGTCATCATGCGTCCTCTCGGACCATCGTGGCCAAAGCATACCGAGCCGGATTTTACTGGCCCAAGGCGAATGAGATGGCAAAAGAGATAGTGGATAAGTGCGAGGGATGTCAGTTCTACTCGAATATGTCGCACAAGCCTGCGTCAGCTTTGAAGACCATCCCACTCGTCTGGCCTTTTGCAGTTTGGGGGCTGGACATGGTCGGTCCTTTGAGAACAGGACGAAGCGGTTTCACGCATGTACTGGTGGCAGTCGACAAGTTCACCAAGTGGATCGAGGCTAAACCAATCAAGAGCCTTGACACCGGTACTGCTGTTAGCTTCATCAGGGAACTAATATTCAGATATGGAGTCCCGCACAGCATCATTACGGATAATGGGTCGAACTTTGACTCAGAGGAATTCAGAGCTTTCTGCGACTCCCAGGGCACATGGGTCGACTACGCTTCAGTCGCCCATCCGCAGTCGAATGGACAAGCAGAACGAGCTAATGGACTGATTCTTAAGGGATTGAAGCCTCGACTGATGCGTGATCTCAAACACGCGGCTGGAGCTTGGGTCGATGAACTTCCCTCTGTACTCTGGGGACTGCGGACCACACCTAATCGGTCGACCGGAAGAACTCCATTCTTCTTGGTCTACGGAGCCGAAGCGGTCTTACCAAGTGATCTTCTGCATAATGCTCCCCGAGTCGAAATCTACAACGAGGCAGAAGCCGAACAAGCGTGGCAGGACGCAGTCGACCTTTTAGAGGAAGAAAGGGAGATGGCTCTGATCCGGTCGACCATCTACCAACAAGATCTGCGCCGTTTCCACGCCCGAAATGTGAGAGGTCGAGCCTTCCAGGAAGGAGATTTGGTTCTCCGAGTGGATCAGCACAAACCACACAAGCTGGCTCCTTCTTGGGAAGGCCCCTTCATAGTCACCAAGGTCCTCCACAATGGGGCGTACCGTCTTTACAACGTCGAGCATAATTTCGACGAGCCCCGAGCTTGGAACGCGGAGCTACTCCGCCCATTCTACACTTAAGTTTTACCACTCGGATGAGTTGCAATAAAGTACTTTTGTAGTTCATGGACCTCAAAATAATAGTGTCATAGTTCCTCCATAATATCTGTCACTTTTTATTTTTGTCCAATGAAATTCCCCTCAGTGGGTGACTTAGCTGCGAATCCGTTTCGCCTAAGTTTGTAAAAATCCTACCTAGTGGTGAGCCAGACTCCCACTCGGAGACTTAGCTGCGAATCCGTTTCGCCTAAGTTATAAAAATCCTACCGAGTGGTAAGCCAGCCTTCCACTCGGAGGCTTAGCTGCAGCCTCGTGCTCGCCTAAGTTATAAAAATCCTACCGAGTGGAGAGCAACCCTCTCACTCGGGGGCTTAGTTGCAGTCCAAGCACTCGCCTAAGTTATAAAAATCCTACCGAGTGGTAAGCCAGCCTTCCACTCGGAGGCTTAGCTGCAGCCTCGTGCTCGCCTAAGTTATAAAAATCCTACCGAGTGGAGAGCAACCCTCTCACTCGGAGGCTTAGCTGCAGCCTCGTGCTCGCCTAAGTTATAAA